>NW_017203555.1:0-5979 GCF_001704415.2 Capra hircus | reverse complement strand
CGGCACCGACTCTACAACAGGGTCTTAGGCCGCGGCATCGACGGGAGAGAAGGCCCTAGAGGCCCCGAATTACTCGCATGGGGACTGGCCTTTCTGAGGCCACCAGAGCGGGTCCCTGATGTCCCCGTCGTAAGTCGAGAGCGCCTGCCACAACTCGAGAAAAATCCAGGAGGTTCGCCCCCTCCAGGCGAGATGAGGCCGCATTTCCGCTGAGGCGGCCGCAAGGCTAATCACACCTAACCTCTGGAACTTCCAAAGGGTCGCTTCACACCCTTGCTGTAATCAACAAGTTCCGCCGATATACCCGTCTCCACTCGAGAGGAAGTATGAGAGTCCCGCCCACATCCAGAGGAGCCCCGTTTCCGCCTCCTAGCTCGAGAGGAGGGATCCTTTCCCTGCGTGGTCGGGAAAGAATTCCCGGCGTTCCCGTCGCATCTCAAGAGGAGGCTCTCTACACAGGAAAGGCGAGAGGCTCCAGGGTCGTGCCACCATTCCCAGAGGACCCAGATGTCTCAGTCCATTCCAGGGATACCTGTTTTCCCTGCACTGCCTCGACTTTCAAGCCAAGGGTCGATTCACAGCACGGTGGCACGTGGGACAGCCTTGTGGGAAAGCCTCATGGGAAAGCCTCGAGGGAAAGCCACAGATCCTTTGATCCACTCGAAGGGAAGCGTGACACTGCTGCTACAGCTCGGGAGGAAGCACAGGTGCATGCACCCACTCGAGCCGAGGACTGACTCCCTGGGGAGACTCAAGAAGTACCCAAGATCCCTGTCAGCACTGGAGAGGAATCTTCAGGTTCCGGGCACCGACTCCGCATAAGATCTCAGGCCCCGGCATCGACGGAGAGGAATGCCGAGAGGCCCCCGAGCAAGGCGCATGGGACTGGCCTTTCCTGAGGCCACCAGAGCGGTCCCTGAGGTCCCCATTGTAAGTCGAGAGCACCTGCCGCACCTCGAGAAAATCCAGGAGGTTCTCCCTTCCGGGCGATTTTAGGCCCATTTCCGCTGAGGCATCTCGAGGCTAATCACACCTAACCTCTTGACTTTCCAAAGGGTCCTTCACACCCTTGCTGCAACTCAAGAAAGTTCCCAACATACCCGTCTCCACTGGAGAGGAAGCACGAGAGTCCGCCCTCATCCAGAGGAGCCCCGTTTCGCGCCTCATAGCTCGAGAGGAGGGATATTTCCTGCGTGGTCGGGAAAGAATTCCCGGCGTTCCCGTCGCATCTCAAGAGGAGGCACTCTCCACAGGAAAGGCGAGAGGAACTCCAGGGTCGTGCCACCATTTCCAGAGTCCCCCAGATGTCTCAGTCCATTCCAGGGAAACCTGTTTCCCTGCACTGCTCGACTTTCAAGCCGAGGATCGACTCACACCACGGTGGCACGTGGGACAGCCCTGTGGGAAAGCCTCGAGGGAAAGCCTCGTGGGAAAGCCTCGAGGGAAAGCCACAGATTCCTTGATCCACGTCGAACGGGAAAGCATGACACTGCTGCTACATCTCGGGAGGAAAGCGCACGTGCATGCCCCCAACTCGAGACGAGGACTGACTCCCCTAGGGGAGACTCCAGAAGTACCCCAAGATCCATGTCAGCACTGGAGAGGAATGCCTCAGGTTCCAGGCACCGACTCCACACAAGGTCTTAGGCCCCGGCATCGACGGGAGAGGAATCCCGAGAGGCCCCCGAGCAACTCGCATGGGGACTGGCCTTTCCTGAGGCCACCAGAGCGGGTCCCTGAGGTCCCCGTCGTAAGTCGAGAGCACCTGCCGCAACTCAGAGAAAATCCAGGAGGTTCTCCCTTCCAGGCGAGATGAGGCCCATTTCCGGTGAGGCGTCTCGAGGCTAATCACACCGAACATCTGGAATTTCCAAAGGGTCCTTCACACCCTTGCTGCAACTCAAGAAGTTCCCCGACATACCCGTCTCCACTCGAAAGGAAGCACGAGAGTCCGGCCCACATCCAGAGGAGCCCCGTTTCCGCCTCCTAGCTCGAGAGGAGGGATCCTTTCCCTTCGTTTTCGGGAAAGAATTCCCGACGTTTCCGTCGCATCTCAAGAAGAGGCGCTCTCCACAGGAAAGGCGAGAGGAACTCCAGGGTCGTGCCACCATTCCCAGAGTCCCTCAGATGTCTCAGTCCAATTCAGTGAAACCTTTTTTCCCTGCACTGCCTCGACTTTCAAGCCGAGGATCGACTCTCACCACGGTGGCACGTGGGACAGCCTTGTGGGAAAGACTCGAGGGAAAGCCTCGTGGGAAAGCCTCGAGGGAAAGCCACAGATCCCTTGATCCACGCGAAGGGAAGCCTGACACTGCTGCTATAGCTGGGGAGGAAAGCGCACGTGCATGCCCCCACTCGAGACGAGGACTGACTCCCCAGGGGAGACTCAGGACGTACCCCAAGATCCATGTCAGGACTGGAGAGGAATCCTCAGGTTCCGGCACCGACTCCACACAAGGTCTTAGGACCCGGCATCGACAGGAGAGGAATCCCGAGAGGCCCCCGAGCAACTCGCATGGGGAATGGCCTTTCCTGAGGCCACCAGAGCATGTCCCTGAGGTCCCCGTCGTAAGTGGAGAGAAACTGCTGCAACTCGAGAAAATCCAGAAGGTTCTCCCCTCCAGGCGAGATGAGGCCCATTTCCAATGAGGCCTCTCGAGGCTAATCACACCTAACCTCTGGAACTTCCAAAGGGTACATCACCCACTTGTTGCAACTCAAGAAGTTCCCCGACATAACCGTCTCCACTTGAGAGAAAGCTCGAGCCTCCCGCCGACATCCAGAGGAGCCCCGTTTCCGCCTCCTAGCTCGAGAGGAGGGATCCTTTCCCTGCGTGTTCGGGAAAGAATTCCCGGCGTTTCCATCGCATCTCAAGAGGAGGCACTCTCCACAGGAAAGGCGAGAGGAACTCCAGGGTCGAGCCACCATACACAGAGTCCCCCAGATGTCTCAGTCTATTCCAGGGAAACCAGTTTTCCCTGCACTGCCTCGACTTTCAAGCCGAGGATCGACTCACACCACGGTGGCACGTGGGACAGCCCTGTGGGAAAGCCTCGTGGGAAAGCCTCCTGCAAAAACCTCGATGAAAGCCACAGATTTCTTCATCCACGCGAAGGGAAGCATGACACTGCTGCTACAGCTCGGGAGGAAAGTGCACGTGCATGACCTAAGTCGAGACGAGGACTGAATCCACGGTGGAGACTCCAGAAGTACCCCAAGATCCATGTCAGCACTGGAGAGGAGTCCTCAGGTTCCGGCACCGTCTCCACACAACGTCTTAGGCCCCGGCATCGACGGGAGAGGAATCCCGAAGGGCCCCCTAGCAACTCGCATGGGGACTGGCCTTTCCTGAGGCCACCAGACCAGGTCCCTGAGGTCCTCGTCTTAAGTCGAGAGCACCTGTGGCAACTCTAGAAAATCCAGGAGGTTCTCCCCTCCAGGCGAGATGAAGCCCATTTCCGCGGAGGCGTCTCGAGGCTAATCAACCTGGCCTCTGGAACTTCCAAAGGGTCCTTCACACCCTTGCTGCAACTCAAGAAGTTCCCCGACGTACCCCTCTCCACTCGAGAGGAAGCACGAGAGTCCTGCCCACATCCAGAGAAGCCCCGTTTCCGCCTCATAGATCGAGAGGTGGAATCCTTTCCCTGCGTGGTCGGGAAAGAATTCCCGGCGTTCCGGTCGCATCTCAAGAGGAGGCGGTCTCCACAGGAAACACGAGGGGATCTCCAGGGTCGTGACACCATTCCCTGAGTGCCAGAGATTTCTCAGTCCATTCCAGGGAAACCTGTTTTCCCTGCACTGCCTCGACTTTCAAGCCGAGGATCCACTCACACCACGGTGGCACGTGGGACAGCCCTGTGTGAAAGCCTCGTGGGAAAGCCTCGTGGGAAAGCCTCGAGGAAAAGCCACAGATCCCTTGATCCACGCAAAGGGAAGTGTGACACTGCTGCTACAGCTCGGGAGGAAAGCGCACGTGCATGCCCCCACTCGAGACGAGGACTGACTCCCCTGGGGAGACTCCAGAAGTACCCCAAGACCATGTCAGCACTGGAGAGGAATCCTCAGGTTCCGGCACGGACTCCACAAAGATCTTAGGCCCCGTCATTGACGGGAGAGGAATCCCGAAAGGCCCCGGAGCAACTCGCATGGGGACTGGCCTTTCCTGAGGCCACCAGAGCGGGTCCCTGAGGTCCCCATTGTAAGTCGAGAGCACCTGCCGCACCTCGAGAAAATCCAGGAGGTTCTCCCTTCCAGGCGAGATTAGGCCCATTTCCGCTGAGGCATCTCGAGGCTAATCACACCTAACCTCTTGACTTTCCAAAGGGTCCTTCACACCCTTGCTGCAACTCAAGAAGTTCCCCAACATACCTGTCTCCACTGGAGAGAAAGCACGAGAGTCCCGCCCTCATCCAGAGGAGCCCCGTTTCCGCATCATAGCTCGAGAGCAGGGATATTTCCCTGCATGGTCGGGAAAGAATTCCCGGCGTTCCCTGTCGCATATCAAGAGGAGGCGCTCTCCACAGGAAAGGCGAGAGGAACTCCAGGGTCATGCCACCATTCCCAGAGTCCCCCAGATGTCTCAGTCCATTCCAGGGAAACCTGTTTTCCCTGCACTGCCTCGACTTTCAAGCCGAGGATCGACTCACACCACGGTGGCACGTGGGACAGCCCTGTGTGAAAGCCTCGAGGGAAAGCCTCGTGGGAAAGCCTCGAGGGAAAGTTGCAGATCCCTTGATCCACGCGAAGGGAAGAATGACACTGCTGGCTACATCTCGGGAGGAAAGCGCACGTGCATGCCCCCACTGGAGACGAGGACTGACTCCCCTGGGGAGACTCCAGAAGTAACCCAAGATCCATGTCAGCACTGGAGAGGAATCCTCAGGTTCCAGCACCGACTCCACACAAGATCTTAGGCCGGCATCGATGGTAGAGGAATCCCGAGAGGCCCCGAGCAACTCGCTGGGGACTGGCCTTTCCTGAGGCCACCAGAGCGGGTCCCTGAGGTCCTCATCCTAAGTCGAGAGCACCTGCCGAACTCGAGAAAATCCAGGAGGTTCTCCCCGCCAGGCGAGGTGAGGCCCATTTCCGCAGAAACGTCTCGAGGCAATCACACCTAACCTCTGGAACTTCCAAAGGGTCATTCACACCCTTGCTGCAACTCAAGAAGTTCCCCACATACCCGTCTCCACTCGAGAGGAAGCACCAGAGTCCCGCCACATCCAGAGGAGCCCCGTTTCCGCCTCCTAGCTCGAGAGGATGGATCCTTTCCCTGCGTGGTCGGGAAAGAATTCCCGGCGTTTCCGTCGCAACTCAGATGAGGAGCTCTCTCCACAGGAAAGGCAAGAGGAACTCCAGGGTCGTGCCACCATTCCCAGAGTCCCCAGATGTCTCAGTCCATTCCAGGGAAACCTGTTTTCCCTGCACTGCCTCGACTTTCAAGGCGAGGATCGACTCACACCACGGTGGCACGTGGGACAGCCTGTGGAAAGCCTCGAAAGCCTCGTGGGAAAGCCTCGAGGGAAAGCCACAGATCCTTGATCCACGCGAAGGGAAGCGTGACACTGCTGCTACAGCTCGGGAGGAAAGCGCACGTGCATGCCCCCACTCGAGACGAGGACTGACTCCCTGGGGAGACTCCAGAAGTACCCCAAGATCCATGTCAGCACTGGAGAGGAATCCTCAGGTTCCGGCACCGATTCCACACAAGGTCTTAGGCCCCGCATCGACGGGAGAGGAATCCCGAGAGGGCCCCGAGCAACTCGCATGGGGACTGGCCTTTCCTGAGGCCACCAGAGCGGGTCCCTGAGGTCCCGTCGTAAGTCGAGAGCACCTGCCGCAACTCGAGAAAATCCAGGAGGTTCTCCCCTCCAGGCGAGATGAGGCCCATTTCCGCTGAGGCGTCTGAGGCTAATCACATAAATCTGGAACTTCCAAAAGGGTCCTTCACCCTTGCTGCAACTCAAGAAGTTCCGACATACC
>NW_017203554.1:0-5979 GCF_001704415.2 Capra hircus | reverse complement strand
CGCCTTTCCTCTGGAGACCGACTTTGAGATGCGTGGGAACGCCGGGAATTCTTTCTCGACCACGCAAGGAAAGGATCCCTCCTCTCGAGCTAGGAGCGGAAACGGGGCTCCTCTGGATGTGGCGGGACTCTCGTGCTTTCTCTCGAGTGGAGACGGGTATGTCGGGGAACTTCTTGAGTTGCAGCAAGGGTGTGAAGGACCCTTTGGAAGTTCAGAGGTTAGGTGTGATTAGCCTCGAGACGCCTCAGCGGAAATGGGCCTCATCTCGCCTGGAGGGAGAACCTCCTGGATTTTCTCGAGTTGCGGGCAGGTGCTCTCGACTTACGACGGGGACCTCAGGACCCGCTCTGGTGGCCTCAGGAAAGGCCGTCCCATGCGAGTTGCTCGGGCCTCTCGGGATTCCTCTCCCGTCGATGCTGGGGCCTAAGACCTTGTGTGGTCGTGCCGGAACCTGAGGATTCCTCTCCAGTGCGACATGGATCTTGGGGTACTTCTGGAGTCTCCCCAGGGGAGTCAGTCCTCGTCTCGAGTGGGGCATGCACGTGCGCTTTCCTCCCGAGCTGTAGCAGCAGTGTCACGGTTCCCTTCGCTTGGATCAAGGGATCTGTGGCTTTCCCTCGAGGCTTTCCCATGAACACGAGCTTTCCCACAGGGCTTTTCCACGTGCCACTGTGGTGTGAGTCGATCCTCGGCTTGAAAGTCGAGGCCAGTGCAGGGAAAACAGGTTTCCCTGGAATGGACTGAGACATCTGGGGACTCTGGGAATGGGGCACGACCCTGGAGTTCCTCTCGCCTTTCCTGTGAGAGCGCCTCCTCTTGAGATGCGACGGGAACGCGGAATTCTTTCCGACCACGCAGGGAAAGGATCCCTCCTCTCGAGCTAGGAGGCGGAAACGGGCCCTCTGGATGTGGGCGGGACTCTCGTGTTCCTCTTGAGTGGAGACGGGTATGTCGGGGAACTTCTTGAGTTGCAGCAAGGGTGTGAAGGACCCTTTGGAAGTTCCAGAGTTAAGTGTGATTACCCCGAGTTGCCTCAGCGGAAATGGGCCTCATCTCGCCTGGAGGGGAGAACCTCCTGGATTTTCTCGACTTGCGGCAGGTGCTCTCGACTTACGACGGGGAGCTCAGGGACCCGCTCTGGTGGCCTCAGGAAAGGCCAGTCCCCATGCGAGTTCTCGGGGCCTCTCGGGATTCCTCTCCGTCGATGCTGGGGCCTAAGACCTTGTGTGGACTCAGTGCCGGAACCTGAGGATTCCTCTCCAGTGCGACATGGATCTTGTGGTACTTCTGGAGTCTCCCCAGGGGAGTCAGTCCTCGTCACGAGAGAGGGCATGCACGTGTGATTTCCTCCGAGCTGTAGCAGCAGTTTCACGCTTCCCTTTTCGTGGATCAAGGGATCTGTGGCTTTCCTCTAGACTTTCCCATGACGCTTTCCCACGAGGCTTTCCCACAGGGCTTTCCACGTGCCACTGTGGTGTGAGTCGATCCTCGGCTTTAAAGTCGAGGCAGTGAAGGGAAAACAGATTTCCCTGGAATGGACTGAGACATCTGGGGGACTCAGGGAATGGTGGCACGACCCTGGAGTTCCTCTCGCCTTTCCTGTGGAGAGCGCCTCCTCTTGAGATGCGACGGGAACCGGGAATTCTTTTCCGACCACGCAGGGAAAGGATCCCTCCTCTCGAGCTAGGAGGCGGAAACGGGGCTCCTCTGGATGTGGGCGGGACTCTCGTGCTTCTCTCGAGTGGAGACGGGTATGTCGGGGAACTTCTTGAGTTGCAGCAAGGGTGTGAAGGACCCTTTGGAAGTTCCAGAGGTTAGTGTGATTAGCCTCGAGACGCCTCAGCGGAAATGGGCCTCATCTCGCCTGGAGGGGAGAACCTCCTGGATTTTCTCGAGTTGCGGCAGGTGCTCTCGACTTACGACGGGGACCTCAGGGACCCGCTCTGGTGGCCTCAGGAAAGGCCAGTCCCATGCGAGTTGCTCGGGGGCCTCTCGGGATTCCTCTCCCGTCGATGCCGGGGCCTAAGACCTTGTGTGGAGTCGGTGCCGGAACCTGAGGATTCCTCTCCAGTGCTGACATTGATCTTGGGGTACTTCTGGAGTCTCCCCAGGGGAGTCAGTCCTCGTCTCGAGTGGGGGCATGCACGTGCGCTTTCCTCCCGAGCTGTAGCAGCAGTGTCGCGCTTCCCTTCGCGTGGATCAAGGGATCTGTGTCTTTCCCTCAGGCTTTCCCACGAGGCTTTCCCACAGGGCTGTCCCACGTGCCACCGTGGTGTGAGTCGATCCTCGGCTTGAAAGTCGAGGCAGTGCAGGGAAAAAAGTTTCCCTTAATTGACTGAGACATCCAGGGCCTCTGGGAATGGTGGCACGACCCTGGAGTTCCTCTCGCCTTTCCTGTGGAGAGCGCCTCCTCTTGAGATGCGGGAACGCCGGGAATATTTTCCTGACCACGGTGGGAAAGGATCCCTCCTCTCGAGCTAGGAGGGGAAACGGGGCTCCTCTGGATGTGGGCGGGACTCTGGTGCTTCCTCTCGAGTGTAGACGGGTATGTCGGGGAACTTCTTGAGTTGCAGCAAGGGTGTGAAGGACCCTTTGGAAGTTCCAGATGTTAGATGTGATTAGCCTCGAGACGCCTCAGCGAAATGGGCCTCATCTCGCCTGGAGGGAGAACCTCCTGGATTTTCTCGAGTTGCGGCAGGTGCCTCTCGACTTACGACTGGACCTCAGGGACCCGCTCTGGTGGCCTCAGGAAAGGCCAGTCCCCATGCGAGTTGCTCGGGGGCCTCTCGGGATTCCTCTCCGTCGATGCGGGGCCTAATCTTGTGTGGAGTCGGTGCCGGAACCTGAGGATTCCTCTCCAGTGCTGACATGGATCTTGGGTACTTCTGGAGTCTCCCAGGGGAGTCAGTCCTCGTCTCGAGTGGGGGCATGCACGTGCGCTTTCCTCCGAGCTGTAGCAGCAGTGTCACGCTTCCCTCGCGTGGATCAAGGGATCTGTGGCTTTCCCTCGAGGCTTTCCACGAGGCTTTCCCACGAGGCTTTCCCACAGGGCTGTCCAACTGCCACGCGGTGTGAGTCGATCCTCGGCTTGAATGTCGAGGCAGTGCAGGGAAAACAGGTTTCCCTGGAATGGACTGAGACATCTTGGGGACTCTGGGAAAGGTGGCACGACCCTGGAGTTCCTCTCGCCTTTCCTGTGGAGAGCGCCTCCTCTTGAGATGCGACGGGAACGCCGGGAATTTCTTTCCCGATGACGCAGGGAAAGGATCCCTCCTCTCGAGCTAGAGGCAGAAACGGGGCTCCTCTGGATGTGGGCGGGACTCTCGTGCTTCCTCTCGAGTGGAAACGGTATGTAGGGGAACTTCTTGAGTTGCAGCCAGGTGTGAAGACCTTTGGAAGTTCCAGAGTTAGGTGTGATTAGCCTCGAGACGCCTCAGCAGAAATGGGCCTCATCTCGCCTGGAGGGGAGAACCTCCTGGATTTTCTCGAGTTGGGCAGTTGCTCTCGACTTACGACGGGGACCTCAGGGACCCGCTCTGGGGCCTCAGAAAGGCCTCCCCATGCGAATTGCTCGGGGCCTCTCGGGATTCCTCCCCGTCGATGCCGGGCCTAAGACCTTGTGTGGAGTCAGTGCCGGAACCTGAGGTTTCCTCTCCAGTGCTGACATGGATCTTGGGGGTACTTCTGGAGTCTCCCCAGGGGAGTCAGTCCTCGTCTCGAGTGGGGGCATGCACCTGCGCTTTCCTCCCTAGCTGTAGCAGCAGTGTCATGCTTCCTTCGCGTGGATCAAGGGATCAGTGGCTTTCCCTCGAGGCTTTCCCACGAGGCTTTTTTCCACGAGGCTTTCCCACAGGGCTGTCCACGTGCCACCGTGGTGTGAGTCGATCCTCGGCTTGAAAGTCGAGGCAGTGCAGGGAAAACAGGTTTCCCTGGAATGGACTGAGACATCTGGGGACTCTGGGAATGGTGGCACGACCCTGGTTCCTCTCGCCTTTCCTGTGGAGAGCGCCTCCTCTTGAGATGCGACGGAACGCCGGGAATTCTTTCCCGACCACGCAGGAAAGGATCCCTCCTCTCGAGCTAGGAGGCGGAAACGGGCTCCTCTGGATGTGGGCGGACTCTCGTGCTTCCTCTCGAGTGGAGACGGGTATGTCGGGGAACTTCTTGAGTTGCAGCAAGGGTGTGAAGGACCCTTTGGAAGTTCCAGAGGTTAGGTGTGATTAGCCTCGAGACGCCTCAGCGGAAATGGGCCTCATCTCGCCTGGAGGGGAGAACCTCCTGGATTTTCTCGAGTTGCGGCAGGTGCTCTCGACTTACGACGGGGACCTCAGGGACCGCTCTGGTGGCCTCAGGAAAGGCCAGTCCCCATGCGAGTTGCTCGGGGCCTCTCGGGATTCCTCTCCCGTCGATGCCGGGCTAAGACCTTGTGTGGAGTCGTGCCGGAACCTGAGGATTCCTCTCCAGTGCTGACATGGATCTTGGGGTACTTCTGGAGTCCCCAGGGGGAGTCAGTCCTCGTCTCGAGTGGGGCATGCACGTGCGCTTTTCTCCCGAGCTGTAGCAGCAGTGTCGCGCTTCCCTTCGCGTGGATCAAGGGATCTGTGGCTTTCCCTTGAGCTTTCCCACGAGGCTTTCCACGAGGCTTTCCCACAGGGCTGTCCACGTGCCACCGTGGTGTGAGTCGATCCTCGGCTTGAAAGTCGAGGCAGTGCAGGGAAAACAGGTTTCCCTGGAATGGACTGAGACATCTGGGGGACTCTGGAATGGTGGCACGACCCTGGAGTTCTCTCTCGCCTTTCCTGTGGAGAGCGCCTCCTCTTGAGATGCGACGGGAACGCGGGAATTCTTTCCCACCACGCAGGGAAAGGATCCCTCCTCTCGAGCTAGGAGCGGAAACGGGCTCCTCTGGATGTGGGCGGACTCTCGTGCTTCTCTCGAGTGGAGACGGTATGTCGGGAACTTCTTGAGTTGCAGCAAGGGTGTGAAGGACCCTTTGGAAGTTCCAGATGTTAGATGTGATTAGCCTCCAGACGCCTCAGCGGAAATGGGCCTCATCTCGCCTGGAGGGAGAACCTCCTGATTTTCTCGAGTTGCGGCAGGTGCTCTCGACTTACGACAGGGACCTCAGGGACCCGCTCTGGTGGCCTCAGGAAAGGCCAGTCCCCATGGAGTTGCTCGGGGCCCTCAGGATTCCTCTCCCGTCGATGCTGGGCCTAAGACCTTGTGTGGATCAGTGGACCAGTGCCGGAACCTGAGGAACCTGAGGATTCCTCTCCAGTCCCGACATGGATCTTGTGGTACTTCTGGAGTCTCCCCAGGGGCGTCAGTCCTCGTGTCGAGTGGGGGCCTGCAGTGCATTTCCTCCCGAGCTCTCGCAGCAGTGTCACACTTCCCTTCGTGTGGATCAAGGGATTTGTGGCTTTCCTCGAGGCTTCCCACGAGGCTTTCCACGAGCTTTCCCACGAGGCTTTCCACAGGGCTCTCCTACGTGCCACCGTGGTGTGAGTCGATCCTCGCGCTTGAAAGTCGAGCAGTGCAGGAAACAGGTTTCCCTGGAATGGGCTGAGACATCTGGGGGACTCTGGGGAATGGTGGCACGACCCTGAGTTCCTCTCGCCTTTCCTGTGGAGAGCGCCTCCTCTTGAGATGCGACGGGAATGCCGGGAATTCTTTCCCGACAACGCAAGGAAAGGATCCCTCCTCTCGAGCTAGGAGCGGAAACGGGGCTCCTCTGGATGTGGGCGGACTCTCGTGCTTCCTCTCGAGTGGAGACGGTATGTCGGGAACTTCTTGAGTTGCAGCAAGGGTGTGAAGGACCCTTTGGAAGTTCCAGAGGTTAGGAGTGATTTGCCTCGAGACGCCTCAGCGGAAATGGGCCTCATCTCGCCTGCAGGGGAGAACCTCCTGGATTTTCTCAGTTGCGGCAGTGCTCTCGACTTACGACGGGGACCTCAGGGACCCGCTCTGGTGGCCTCAGGA
>NW_017203553.1:0-5980 GCF_001704415.2 Capra hircus | reverse complement strand
TCCCGACGCTGTAGTAGCAGCTGTTCACGCTTACCCTTTCGCGTGGATCAACAGGGATTCTGTGGCTTTTTCCCTCGAGGCTTTATCCCGATGGCTTTCCACCACGGGCTTTTCCCCCACGCTTGCCATGTGTTGTGAGTCGACAGTCCTTCGGCTTGAAAGTCAACAGGTTTCCCTGGAATGGACTGAGACATCTGTGGGACTCAGGTAATGGTGGACGACCCTGGAGATCCTCTCGCCTTTCCGGGCCTCCTCTTGAGATGCGACGGAACGCCTGGAATTCTTTCCCGACCACGCAGGGAAAGGATCCTCCTCTCGAGCTAGGAGGCGGACACGGGGCTCATCTGGATGTGGGCAGAACTCTCGTGCTTCCTCTCGAGTGGAGACGGGTATGTCGGGAACTTCTTGAGTTGCAGCAAGGGTGTGAAGGACCCTTTGGAAGTTCCAGAGGTTAGGTGTGATTAGCCTCGAGACGCCTCAGCGGAAACGGGCCTCATCTCGCCTGGAGGGGAGAACCTCCTGGATTTCCTCGAGTTGTGGCAGGTGCTCTCGACTTACGACGAGGACCTCAGGGACCCGCTCTGGTGGCCTCAGGAAAGGCCATGCCCGATGCGAGTTGTTCGGGGTCCTCTCGGGATTCCTCTCCCGACGATGCCGGGGCCTAAGATCTTGTGTGGAGTCGGTGCCGGTCATGAGCATTCCTCTCCAGTGCTGACATGGATCCTGGCTTCTTCTGGAGTCTCCCCAGGGGAGTCAGCCCTCGTCTCGAGTGGGGGCATGCACGTGCGCTTTCCTTCCGAGCTGTAGCAGCAGTGTCACGCCTCCCTTCGCGAGGATCAAGGGATCAGGGGCTTTCCCTCGAGGCTTTCCCACGAGGCTTTCCCACGAGGCTTTCCCACAGGGCTGTCCCAAGTGCCACCGTGGTGTGAGTCGATCCTCGGCTTGAAAGTCGAGGCAGTGCAGGGAAAACAGGTTTTTGAATGGACTGACACATCTGGGGGACTCTGGGAATGGTGGCACGTCCCTGGAGTTCCTCTCGCCTTTCCTGTGAAGAGCGCCTCCTCTTGAGATGCGACGGGAACGCCGGGAATTCTTTCCCGACCACGCAGGGAAAGGATCCCTCCTCTCGAGCTAGGAGGCCGAAACGGGGCTCCTCTGGATGTGGGCAGGACTCTCGTGCTTCCTCTCGAGTGGAAACGGGTATGTCGGGGTCCTTGTTGAGTTGCAACAATGGTGTGAAGGACCCTTTGTAGGTTCCAGAGTTTAGGTGTTATAAGCCTGGAGACGCCTCAGCGGAATTGGATCTCATCTCGCCCGGATGGGAGAACCTCCTGGATTTTCTCGTGTTGGGGCAGCTGTTCTCGACTTACGACGGGGACCTCAGGGACCCGCTCTGGTGGCCTCAGGAAAGGCCAGTCCCCATGCGAGTTGCTCGGGGGACTCTCGGGGCCTCTAAGGTTTCCTCCCCGTCGATGCTGGGGCCTAAAACCTTGTGTGGAGTCAGTGCCGGAACCTGAGGATTCCTCTCCAGTGCTGACATGGATCTTGGGGTACTTCTGGAGTCTCCCCAGGGTAGTCAGTCCTCGTCTCGAGTGGGGGCATGCACGTGCGATTTCCTCCTGAGCTGTAGCCGTGTCACCCTTTCCTTCACGTGGAACAAGGGATCTGTGGCATTCCCGAGGCTTTCCCTCGAGGCTTTCCCACGAGGCTTTCCCACCAGGCTTTCCCCCACAGGGCTGTCCCACGTGCCACCGAGGTGTGAGTCGATCCTTGGCTTGAAAGTCGAGGCAGTGCAGGGAAAACAGGTTTCCCAGGAATGGACTGAGACGTCTGGAAGACTCTGGGAATGGTGGCACGACCCTGGAGTTCCTCTCTCCTTTCCTGTGGAGAGCGCCTCCAATTGAGATGCGACGGGAACGCCGGGAATTCTTTCCCGACCACGCAGGGAAAGATCCCTCCTCTCGAGCTATGAGGCGGAAACGGGGCTCCTCTGGATGTGGGCGGGACTCTCGTGCTTCCTCTCGAGTGGAGACGGGTACGTCGGGGAACTTCTTGAGTTGCAGCAATGGTGTGAAGGACCCTTTGAAAAGTTCCAGAGGTTAGGTGTAATTAGCCTGGGGACGCCTCAGAGGAAATGGGCCTCATCTCCCCTGGAGGGGAGAACCTCCTGCATTTTCTCGAGCTGGTGCAGGTGCTCTCGACTTAAGACGGGGACCTCAGGGACCCGCTCTGGTGGCCTCAGGTAAGGCCAGTCCCATGCGAGTTGCTCGGGGGCCTCTCGGGATTTCTCTCCCGTCGATGCCGGGGTCTAAGACCTTGTGTGGAGTCGGTGCCGGAACCTGAGGATTCCTCTCCAGTGCTGACATAGATCTTGGGGTACTTCTGGAGTCTCCCCAGGGGAGTCAGTCCTCATCTCGAGTGGAGGCATGCACGTGCGCTTTCCTCCCAAGCTGTAGCAGCAGTGTCACGCTTCTCTTTGCATGGATCAAGGGATCTGTGGCTTTCCCTCGAGGATTTCCCTAAGGGCTGTGCCAAGTGCCACCGTGGTGTGAGTGGATCCTCGTCCTGAAAGTCGAGGCAGTGTAGGGAAACAGGTTTCCCTGGAATGGACTGAGACATCTGGGGACTCTGGAATGGGTGCACGAATCTGGAGTTCCTCTCGCCTTTCCTGTGGATAGCGCCTCCTCTTGAGATGAGTCGGGAACTCCGGGAATACTTGACCGTCCACTCAGTGAAAGGATCCCTCCTCTCGAGCTAGGAGGCAGTAACGGGGCTACTCTGGATGTGGGCGGGACTCTCCTGCTTCCTCTCGAGTGGAGAGGTGTATTTCGGGGAACTTCTTGAGTTGCAGCTAGGGTTTGAAGGCCCGTTTGTTAGTTCCAGACGCTTGTTGAATAGCCTCGAGACGCGTCATCGGATATGGGCCACATCTCGCCTGGAGGGGAGAACCTCCTGGATTTTCTCGAGTTGCAGCAGGAGCTCTCGACTTACGACTTGGACCTCAGAGACCCGCTCTGTTGCCTCATGAAAGGCCAGTCCCCATGCAAGTTGCTCGGGGCACTCTCCACAGGAAACGAGAGAGGAACTCCAGTGTCGTGCCACCATTCCCAGAGTCCCACAGATGTCTCAGTCCATTCAAGGGAAACCTGTTTTCCTTGCACTGCCTTGACTTTCAAGCCTAGGATCGACTCACACCACGGTGGCACGTGGGACAGCCCACTGGGAAAGCCTCGTGGGAAAGCGTCGTGGGAAAGCCTCGAGGGAAAGCCACAGATCCCTTGATCCACGCGAAGGGAAGCATGACACTGCTAGGGACCCACTCCCCTGGGGAGTCACTCTGGTGGCCTCAGGAAAGGCCAGTCCCCATGCGAGTTGCTCGGGGCCTCTCGGGATTCCTCTCTCGTCAATGCCGGGGCCTAAGATCTTGTGTGGAGTCGGTGCCGGAACCTGAGGATTTCTGTCCAGTGCTGACATGGATCCTGGGGTACTTCTGGAGTCTCCCCAGGGGAGTCAGTCCTCGTCCCGAGTGGGGGCATGCACGTGCGCTTTCCTCCAGAGCTGTAGCAGCAGAGTCTCGCTTCCCTTCGCGTGGATCAAGGGATCTGTGGCTTTCCCTCGAGACTTTACCACGAGGCTTTCCCACGGGGCTTTCCCATAGGGCTGTCCCACGTGCCACCGTGGTGTGAGTCGATGCTCGGCTTGAAAGTCGAGGCAGTGCAGGGAAAACACATTTCCCTGGAATGGACTGAGACATCTGTGGGACTCAGGTAATGGTGTCACGACCCTGGAGTTCCCCTCGTCTTTCCTGTCGAAAGCGCCTCCTCTTGAGATGCGACAGGAACGCCGGGAATTCTTTCCCGAACACGCAGGGAAAGGATCCCTCCTCTCGAGCTAGGAGGCGGACACGGGGCTCCTCTGGATGTGGGCGGGACTCTCGAGCTTCCTCTCGAGTGGAGACGGGTATGTCGGGGAACTTTTTTAGTTGCAGTAAGGGTGTGAAGGACCCTTTGTAAGTTCCAGAGGTTAGGTGTGAATGGCCTCGAAACGCCTCAGTGGAAATGGGCCTCATCTCGCCTGGAAAGGAGAACCTCTAGGATTTTCTCGAGTTGCGATAGGTGCTCTCGACTTACGACGGGGACCTCAGGTACCTGCTCTGGTGGCCTTTGGAAAGTCCAATCCCTATGCGAGTTGCTCGGCGCTCTCGGGATTCCTCTCCCGTCGATGCCGGGGCCTACGATCTCGTGTGGAGTGGGTGCCGGAACCTGAGGATTCTTCTCCAGTGCTGACATGGATCTTGGGGTACTTCTGGACTCTCCCCAGTGGAGTCAGTCCTCGTCTCGAGTGGGTCGATGCACGTGCGCTTTCCTCCCGAGCTGTAGTAGCAGTGTCAAGCTTCCCTTCGCGTGGATCAAGGGATCTGTGGCTTTCCCTCGAGGCTTTCCCACAAGGCTTTCCCACGAGGCTTCCCCATAGGGCTGTCCCACGCGCCACCGTGGTGTGAGTTGATCCTCGGCTTGAAAGTCGAAGCAGTGTAGGGAAAACAGGTTTCCCTGGAATAAACTGAGAAATCTGGGGGACTCTGGGAATGGGGCCTGATCCTGGAGTTCCTCTCGCCTTCCTGTGGAGAGCGCCTCCTCTTGAGATGCGACGGGAACGCTAGGAATTCTATCCGAACACGGAGGGAAAGGATCCCTCCTCTCGAGCTAGGAGGCGAAACGGGGCTCCTCTGGATGTGGGCGGGATTCTCGTGCTTCCTGTCGAGTGGAGACGGGTATGTCCGGGAACTTCTTGAGTTGCAGCAAGGGCGTGAAGGACCCTTTGGAAGTTCCAGAGGTAAGGTGTGATTAGCCTCGAGATACCTCAGCGGAAATGGGACTCAGCTCGACTGGAGGGGAGAACCTCCTGGATTTTCTCGAGTTGCGGCAGGTGCTCTCGACTTACGACGGGGACCTCAGGGACCCGCTCTGTTGGCCTCAGGAAAGGCCAGTCCCCATGCGAGTTGCTCTGCGGCCTCGCGGGATTCCTCTCCCGTCGATACCGGGGCCTAAGACCTTGTGTGGAGTTGGTGCCGGAACCTGAGGATTTCTCTCCAGGGCTGACATGGATCTTGGGTACTTCTCGAGTCTCCCCAGGGGTGTCAGTCCTCGTCTCGAGTGGGCATGCACGTGCGCTTTCCTCCCGAGCTGTAGTAGCAGTGTCACGCTTACCTTCGCGTGGATCAAGGGATCTGTGGCTTTCCTCGAGGCTTTCCCACGAGGCTTTCCCACAGGGCTGCCCCACGTGCCACTGTGGTGTGAGTCGATCCTCGGCTTGAAAGTCAAGGCAGTCCAGGGAACAGGTTTCCCTGGAATGGACTGAGACATCTGGGGTACTCAGGGAATGGTGGCCCTGGAGTCCTCTCGCTTTCCGGAGAGGGCCTCCTCTTGAGATGCGACGGGAACGCCTGGAATTCTTTCCCGACCACGCAGGGAAAAGGATCCCTCCTCTCGAGCTAGGAGGGGAACGGGGCTCCTCTGGATGTGGGCGGACTCTCGTGCTTCCTCTCGAGTGGAGACGGGTATGTCGGGGAACTTCTTGAGTTGCAGCAAGGGTGTGAAGGACCCTTTGGAAGTTCCAGAGGTTAGGTGTGATTAGCCTCGAGACGCCTCAGCGGAAATGGGCCTCATCTCGCCTGGAGGGGAGAACCTCCTGGATTTTCTCGAGTTGTGGCAGGTGCTCTCGACTTACGACGGGACCTCAGGGACCCGCTCTGGTGGCCTCAGGAAAGGCCAGTCCCCATGCGAGTTGTTCGGGGCCTCTCGGGATTCCTCTCCCGTCGATGCCGGGGCCTAAGATCCTTGTGTGGAGTCGGTGCCGGTCCTGAGCATTCTCTCCAGTGCTGACATGGATCTGGCTTCTTCTGGAGTCTCCCCAGGGAGTCAGCCCTCGTCTCGAGTGGGGGCATGCGCGTGCGCTTTCCTCCGAGCTGTAGCAGCAGTGT
>NW_017203552.1:0-5980 GCF_001704415.2 Capra hircus | reverse complement strand
GAAAGCCCTGCTTGCACGGAGCTAAGTGGCCCAGTACGGCAGAGCTCTAGCTCTGCTCAGAGCCCGATCTGGCAGAGTTCCTGGCGCGAGGCTGCTCTGCCGGGGGCTAGCCTTGCCCAGACTTGCCTTGCTTTTAGGCTGCCTCTCAGGAAGGAGCAGGCAGCAGGAGCCTGGGAGTCGCCACTGGCCGCCTTTCTTGCCTCAGCTCCAATCCTGCCTTGCCTTTGCACTTAGGTCCCAGTCCTCCTTAAGGAGAGCTTAGGGGCTGGTGGGTTGCACACTGCCAAGGGCTCCAGCAGTGAGAATTCTGTCAGAGGGAAGGAAGGGCAACTGCAGGCTCCTCCAGCGTTGCTTGGCCGCCCAGATTCAGCGCCACACGGAGAAGCACCAGGCTCCCAGGGCCCCTGGCTGGGGTTTTCAGCCCCGCACACACGGAGGCTGATTCCTTGGGTGCCCAGAAAGTGTATGACAGACGTAGGTTCCCTCACTCTCTCCCCAGCAGAGACATGTGCAGGTGTTTGGGGCCTGATCCTGCGTGTCTGGGTTCCTGCCCACAGCCCCAACTCAGGGGAAGCAGCCCCTGAGCAAGACCTGCTGGAGGAGCCCTGCGCCCCCCGCCTGATAGGCGAGGCACAGCCAGCAGGGAAGCGAGCCTCCTCGGGGAAGAGGAGGCAGCAAGTCCCCGTCAAGCTGAAATCCCTGCTTCCACGAAGCTAAGTGCGACTCCAGTACGGCAGATCTCTAGCTCTGTTCAGAGGCCCGATCTGGCAGAGTTCCTGGCACCAAGATGCTCTGCCATAGGCGAGCCTTTGGCAGACTTGCCTTGCTTTAAGGCTCCCTCCCAGGAAGGAGCAGGCTGTGTGAGGCTCGGAAACGCCACTGCGCCTTCCTGGCTTCAGCTCTACCCCTGCCTTGCCTTTGCACTTAGGTCCCAAGCGTCCTTGAGGAGGGCTTAGGGGCTGGTGGGTTGCACACTGCCAAGGGCTCCAGCAGTGAAAGCTCTGTCAGAGGGAAGCGAAGGGCAACAGCAGGGCTCCTTCAGCGGTTCCTTGGCCGCCCAGACAAAGCTCCGCACGGAGAGCACCAGGTTCCAAGGGCCCTGGCTGGGTTTTGCATCCCCACACTCCCAGAGGCTGACTCCGTGGTGCCTAGAAAGTGTGTGAGAGACGTAGGTTCCCTAGCACTCTCCTCCCCAGCAGAGACATGTGCAGGTGGTTGGGGCCTGATCCTGCGTGTCTGGGTTCCCGCCCACAGCCCCAACTCAGGGAAGCAGCCCCTGAGGCAAGACCTGCTGGAGGAGCCCTGCGCGCCCGCCTGATAGGCGAGAGCACAGCCAGCAGTGTAGCGAGCCTCCTCGGGAGAAGAGGAGGCAGCCGAGCCCAGTCAAGAGGAAAGCCCTGCTTGCACGGAGCTAAGTGGGCCTCCAGTATGGCAGAGCTCTAGCTCTGCTCAGAGCCCCGATCTGGCAGATTTTCTGGCGCGAGGCTGCTCGGCCGGGGGCTCCCCTTGCCCAGACTTGCCTTGCTTATAGGCTCCCTCCCAGGAAGGAGCTGTCTGAGCGAGCCTGGGAGACGCCACTGGTGCCTTCCTTGCCTCAGCTCCAATCCTGCCTTGCCTTTGCACATAGGTGCCAGGCGTCGTTGGGAGGGCTTAGGGGTGGTGGGTTGGACACTGCCAAGGGCTTCAGCAGTGAGAGCTCTGTCAGAGGAAGGGAAGGGCAACTGCAGGGCTCCTCCAGCGGTTTCTAGGCCGCCTAGAATCAGCGCCGCACCGAGAGCACCAGGCTCCCAGGGCCCCTGGCTGGGGTTTTCAGCCCCGCACACACGGAGGCTGATTCCTTGGGTGCCCAGAAAGTGTATGACAGACGTAGGTTCCCTAGCACTCTCCTCCCAGCAGAGACATGTGCAGGTGTTGGGGCCTGATCCTGCGTGTCTGGGTTCCTGCCCACAGCCCCAACTCAGGGAAGCAGCCCCTGAGGCAAGACCTGCTGGAGGAGCCTGCGCCCCGCCTGATAGGCGAGTGCACAGCCAGCAGGGAAGCGAGCCTCCTCGGGGGGAAGAGGAGGCAGCCCAGCCCCGTCAAGTTGAAAGCCCTGCTTGCACGGAGCTAAGTGCGCCTCCAGTACGGCAGAGCTCTAGCTCTGCTCAGAGCCCCGATCTGGCAGAGTTCCTGGCGCGAGGCTGCTCTGCCGGGGGCTAGCCTTGCCCAGACTTGCCTTGCTTTTAGGCTGCCTCTCCAGGAAGGAGCAGGCAGCAGGAGCCTGGGAGTCGCCACTGGCGCCTTTCTTGCCTCAGCTCCAATCCTGCCTTGCCTTTGCACTTAGGTCCCAGTCCTCCTTAAGGAGAGCTTAGGGCTGGTGGGTTGCACACTGCCAAGGGCTCCAGCAGTGAGAATTCTGTCAGAGGGAAGGGAAGGGCAACTGCAGGGCTCCTCCAGCGGTTGCTGGCCGCCCAGATTCAGCGCCACACGGAGAGCACCAGGCTCCCAGGGCCCCTGGCTGGGGTTTTTCAGCCCGCACACACGGAGGCTGATTCCTTGGGTGCCCAGAAAGTGTATGACAGACGTAGGTTCCCTAGCACTCTCCTCCCCAGCAGAGACATGTGCAGGTGTTTGGGGCCTGATCCTGCGTGTCTGGGTTCCTGCCCACAGCCCCAACTCAGGGAAGCAGCCCCTGAGGCAAGACCTGCTGGAGGAGCCCTGCCCCCGCCTGATAGGCGAGTGCACAGCCAGCAGGGAAGCGAGCCTCCTCGGGGAAGAGGAGGCAGCAAGTCCCCGTCAAGCTGAAATCCCTGCTTACACGAAGCTAAGTGCGACTCCAGTACGGCAGATCTCTAGCTCTGTTCAGAGGCCCGATCTGGCAGAGTTCCTGGCACCAAGATGCTCTGCCATAGGCGAGCCTTGCGCAGACTTGCCTTGCTTTAAGGCTCCCTCCCCAGGAAGGAGCAGGCTGTGTGAGGCTCGGAAACGCCACTGGCGCCTTCCTGGCTTCAGCTCTACCCCTGCCTTGCCTTTGCACTTAGGTCCCAAGCGTCCTTGAGGAGGGCTTAGGGGCTGGTGGGTTGCACACTGCCAAGGGCTCCAGCAGTGAAAGCTCTGTCAGAGGGAAGCGAAGGGCAAACAGCAGGCTCCTTTCAGCGGTTCCTTGGCCGCCCAGACAAAGCTCCGCACGGAGAGCACCAGGTTCCAAGGGCCCCTGGCTGGGTTTTGCATCCCCACACTCCCAGAGGCTGACTCCGTGGGTGCCTAGAAAGTGTGTGAGAGACGTAGGTTCCCTAGCACTCTCCTCCCAGCAGAGACATGTGCAGGTGGTTGGGGCCTTATCCTGCGTGTCTGGGTTCCCGCCCACAGCCCAACTCAGGGGAAGCAGCCCTGAGGCAAGACCTGCTGGAGGAGCCCTGCGCGCCCGCCTGATAGGCGAGAGCACAGCCAGCAGTGTAGCGAGCCTCCTCGGGAGAAGAGGAGGCAGCCGAGCCCAGTCAAGAGGAAAGCCCTGCTTGCACGGAGCTAAGTGGGCCTCCAGTACGGCAGAGCTCTAGCTCTGCTCAGAGCCCCGATCTGGCAGAGTTTCTGGCGCGAGGCTGCTCGGCCGGGGGCTCGCCTTGCCCAGACTTGCCTTGCTTTTAGGCTCCCTCCCCAGGAAGGAGCTGTCTGAGCGAGCCTGGGAGACGCCACTGGTGCCTTCCTTGCCTCAGCTCCAATCCTGCCTTTGCACATAGGTGCCAGGCGTCGTTGGGAGGGCTTAGGGGTGGTGGGTTGCACACTGCCAAGGGCTTCAGCAGTGAGAGCTCTGTCAGAGGAAGGGAAGGGCAACTGCAGGGCTCCTCCAGCGGTTTCTAGGCCGCCTAGAATCAGCGCCGCACCGAGAGCACCAGGCTCCCAGGGCCCCTGGCTGGGGTTTTCAGCCCCGCACACACGGAGGCTGATTCCTTGGCCCAGAAAGTGTATGACAGACGTAGGTTCCCTAGCACTCTCCTCCCCAGCAGAGACATGTGCAGGTGTTTGGGGCCTGATCCTGCGTGTCTGGGTTCCTGCCCACAGCCCCAACTCAGGGGAAGCAGCCCCTGAGGCAAGACCTGCTGGAGGAGCCCTGCGCCCCCGCCTGATAGGCGAGTGCACAGCCAGCAGGGAAGCGAGCCTCCTCGGGGGAAGAGGAGGCAGCCCAGCCCCGTCAAGTTGAAAGCCCTGCTTGCACGGAGCTAAGTGCGCCTCCAGTACGGCAGAGCTCTAGCTCTGCTCAGAGCCCCGATCTGGCAGAGTTCCTGGCGCGAGGCTGCTCTGCCGGGGGCTAGCCTTGCCCAGACTTGCCTTGCTTTTAGGCTGCCTCTCCAGGAAGGAGCAGGCAGCAGGAGCCTGGGAGTCGCCACTGGCGCCTTTCTTGCCTCAGCTCCAATCCTGCCTTGCCTTTGCACTTAGGTCCCAGTCCTCCTTAAGGAGAGCTTAGGGGCTGGTGGGTTGCACACTGCCAAGGGCTCCAGCAGTGAGAATTCTGTCAGAGGGAAGGGAAGGGCAACTGCAGGGCTCCTCCAGCGGTTTGCTTGGCCGCCCAGATTCAGCGCCACACGGAGAGCACCAGGCTCCCAGGGCCCCTGGCTGGGTTTTCAGCCCCGCACACACGGAGGCTGATTCCTTGGGTGCCCAGAAAGTGTATGACAGACGTAGGTTCCCTAGCACTCTCTCCTCCCCAGCAGAGACATGTGCAGGTGTTTGGGGCCTGATCCTGCGTGTCTGGGTTCTGCCCACAGCCCCAACTCAGGGGAAGCAGCCCCTGAGGCAAGACCTGCTGGAGGAGCCCTGCGCCCCCGCCTGATAGGCGAGTGCACAGCCAGCAGGGAAGCGAGCCTCCTCGGGGGAAGAGGAGGCAGCAAGTCCCCGTCAAGCTGAAATCCCTGCTTAACGAGCTAAAGTGCGACTCCAGTACGGCAGATCTCTAGCTCTGTTCAGAGGCCCGATCTGGCAGAGTTCCTGGCACCAAGATGCTCTGCCATAGGCGAGCCTTGCGCAGACTTGCCTTGCTTTAAGGCTCCCTCCCCAGGAAGGAGCAGGCTGTGGAGGCTCGGAAACGCCACTGGCGCCTTCCTGGCTTCAGCTCTACCCCTGCCTTGCCTTTGCACTTAGGTCCCAAGCGTTCCTTGAGGAGGGCTTAGGGGCTGGTGGGTTGCACACTGCCAAGGGCTCCAGCAGTGAAAGCTCTGTCAGAGGGAAGCGAAGGGCAACAGCAGGGCTCCTTCAGCGGTTCCTTGGCCGCCCAGACAAAGCTCCGCACGGAGAGCACCAGGCTCCCAGGGCCCCTGGCTGGGGTTTTCAGCCCCGCACACACGGAGGCTGATTCCTTGGGTGCCCAGAAAGTGTATGACAGACGTAGGTTCCCTAGCACTCTCCTCCCCAGCAGAGACATGTGCAGGTGGTTGGGGCCTGATCCTGCGTGTCTGGGTTCCCCGCCCACAGCCCAACTCAGGGGAAGCAGCCCCTGAGGCAAGACCTGCTGGAGGAGCCCTGCGCCCCCGCCTGATAGGCGAGTGCACAGCCAGCAGGGAAGCGAGCCTCCTCGGGGAAGAGGAGGCAGCCCAGCCCCGTCAAGTTGAAAGCCCTGCTTGCACGGAGCTAAGTGCGCCTCCAGTACGGCAGAGCTCTAGCTCTGCTCAGAGCCCCGATCTGGCAGAGTTCCTGGCGCGAGGCTGCTCTGCCGGGGCTAGCCTTGCCAGACTTGCCTTGCTTTTAGGCTCCTCTCCAGGAAGGAGCAGCAGCAGGAGCCTGGGAGTCGCCACTGGCGCCTTTCTTGCCTCAGCTCCAATCCTGCCTTGCCTTTGCACTTAGGTCCCAGTCCTCCTTAAGGAGAGCTTAGGGGCTGGTGGGTTGCACACTGCCAAGGGCTCCAGCAGTGAGAATCTGTCAGAGGGAAGGGAAGGGCAACTGCAGGGCTCCTCCAGCGGTTGCTTGGCCGCCCAGATTCAGCGCCACACGGAGAGCACCAGGCTCCAGG
>NW_017203551.1:0-5980 GCF_001704415.2 Capra hircus | reverse complement strand
GGGAAAGCCACAGATCCCTTGATCCACGCGAATGGAAAACACTAATGCTACAGCTCGAGAGGCAACGCGCACGTGCATGCCCCACTCGAGAAGAGGACTGACTCCCCTGGGGAGACTCCAGGAAGTACCCCAAGATCCATGTCAGCACTGGAGGAAATCCTCAGGTTCCGGCACTGACTCCACACGAGGTCTCAGGCCCCGAATCGACGGGAGAGAATCCCGAGAGCCCCGAGCAACTCGCATGGGGAATGGCATTTCCTGATGCCACCAGAGCGGGTCCTGAGGTCCCATCGTAAGTCGAGAGCACCTGCCGCAACTCGAGAAAATACAGGAGGTTGTCCCCTCCAGGCGAGATGAGGCCACATTTCCGCAGAGGCCTCTCGAGGCTAATCACACCTAACCTCTGGAACTTCCTGTCCTTCACACCTTGCTGCAACTCAAGAAGTTCCCCGACATACCCGTCTCCACTTGAGAGGAAGCACGAGAGTCCCGGCCACATCCAGAGGAGCCCCGTTTCTGCCTCCTTAGCTTGAGAGGAGGATCCCCCAGGAAAGAATTCCCAGCGTTCCCGTCGAATCTCAAGAGGAGGCACTCTCCACAGGAAAGGCGAGAGGAACTCCAGGTCGTGCCACCATTCCCAGAGTCAACCAGATGTCTCAGTCAATTGCAGGGAAACCTGTTTTCATGCACTCGACTTTCAAGCCGAGGATCGACTCACACCACGGTGGCACGTGCACGTGGAAGCCTGTGGGAAAGCCTCGTGGAAAGCCTCGAGGGAAAGCCCTCTCTATCCTTGATCACGCGAAGGGAAGCATGACACTGCTGCTACAGCTTAGGAGGAAAGCGCACGTGCATGTCCCCACTCGAGACGAGGACTGACTCCCCTGGGGAGACTCCAGAAGTACCCAAGATCCATGTCAGCACTGGAGAGGAATGATCAGGTTCCGGCACCGACTCCACACAAGGTCTTAGGCCCCGGCATCGACGGGAGAGGAATCCCGAGAGGCCCCCGAGCAACTCGCATGGGGACTGGCCTTTCCTGAGGCCACCAGAGCGGGTCCCTGATGTCCCAGTCGTAAGTGGAGAGCACCTGCCGCAACTCGAGAAAATCCAGGAGGTTCTCCCCTCCAGGCGAGATGCGGCCCATTTCCGCTGAGGCGTCTCGAGGCTAATGACACCTAACCTCTGGAACTTCCAAAGGGTCCTTCACACCCTTGCTGCAACTCAAGAAGTTCCCCGACATAACCGTCTCCACTCGAGAGGAAGCACGAGAGTCCCGCCCACATCCAGAGGAGCCCCGTTTTCGCCTCCTAGCTCGAGAGGAGGGATCCTTTCCCTGCGTGGTCGGGATAGAATTCCCCGTTCCCGTCACATCTCAAGAGGAGGGCGCGCTCCACAGGAAAGGCGAGAGGAACTCCAGGGTCGTGCCACCATTCCCAGAGTCCCCAGATGCCTCAGTCCATTCCAGGGAAACCTGTTTTCCCTGTACTGCCTCGACTTTCAAGCCGAGGATCGACTCACACCACCGTGGCACGTGGGACAGCCCTGTGGGAAAGCGTCATGGGAAAGCCTCGTGGGAAAGCCTCGAGGGAAAGCCACAGATCCCTTGATCACCGCGAATGGAAGCGCGACACTAATGCTACAGCTCGAGAGGCACGTGCACGTGCATGCCCCACTCGAGACGAGGACTGACTCCCCTGGGGAGACTCCAGAAGTACACCCAAGATCCATGTCAGCACTGGAGAGGAATCCTAAGGTTCCGGCACTGACTCCACACAAGGTAGGCCCCGCATCGACGGGAGAGGAATCCCGAGAGGCCCCCGAGCAACTCGCATGGGGAATGGCCTTTCCTGAGGCCACCAAAGCGGGTCCCTGAGGTCCCCGTCGTAAGTCGAGAGCACCTGCCGCAACTCGAGAAAATCCAAGAGGTTCTCCCCTCCAGGTGAGATGAGGCCCATTTCCGCAGAGGCGTCTCGAGGCTAATCACACCTAACCTCTGGAACTTCCAAAGGGTCCTTCACACCCTTGCTGCAAATCAAGAAGTTCCCCGACATACCCGTCTCCACTCGAGACGAAGCACGTGAGTCCCGCCTACATCCAGAGGAGCCCCGTTTCCGCCTCCTATCTCGAGAGGAGGGATCCTTTCCATGCGTGGTCGGGAAAGAATTCCCGGCGTTCCCGTCGCATCTCAAGAGAGGCGATCTCCACAGGAAAGGCGAGACGGAACTCCAGGGTCGTGCCACCATTCCCAGAGTCCCCCAGATGCCTCAGTCCATTCCAGGGAAACCAGTTTTCCCTGCACTGCCTCGACTTTCAAGCCGAGGATCGACTCACAACACGGTGGCACGTGGGACAGCCCTGTGGGAAAGCCTCAGGGGGAAAGCGTTTTGGGAAAGCCTCGAGGGAATGCCCCAGATCCCTTGTTCCATGCGAAGGGAAGCGTGACATTGCTGCTACAGCTCGGGAGGAAAGGGCACGTGCATGCCCCAACTCTAGACGAGGATTGACTTCCCTGGGAGATTCCAGAAGTACCCAAAGATCCATGTCAGCACTGGAGAGGAATCCTCAGGTCCTGGCACCGACTCCACACAAGGTCTTAGGCCCCGGCATCGACGGTAGAGGAATCCCGAGAGGCCCCCGAGTAACTCGCAAGGAAATTTCCTTTACCGATGCCACCAGGGCGCGTCCCTGAGGTCCCCGTCGTAAGTCCAGTGCACCTGACACAACTCGAGAAAATCCAGGAGGTTCTAGCCCTCCAGGCGAGATGAGGCCCATTTCCGCTGAGGCGTCCTGAGGCTAATCACACCTGACCTATGGAAATTCCAAATGATCCTTCACACCTTTACTGCAACTCAAGAAGTTCCCTGACATACCCGTCTCCACTCGAGAGGAAGCACGAGAGTCCCGACCACATCCAGAGGAGCCCCGTTTCCACCTCCTAGCTCGAGAGGAGGGATCCTTTCCCTGCGTGCTCGAGAAAGAATTCCCGGAGTTCCTGTCGCAACTCAAGAGGAGGCGCTCTCCACAGGAAAGGCGAGAGGAACTCCGGGGTCATGCCAGCATTCCCAGAGTCCCCCAGATGTCTCAGTCCATTCCAGGGAACCTGTATTCCCTGCACTGCCTCGACTTTCAAGCCGAGGATCGACTCACACCACAGTGGCACGTGGGGCAGCCCTGTGGGAAAGCCTCGTGGGAAAGCCTGGAGGGAAAGCCACAGATCCCTTGATCCACGCGAAGGGAAGCGTGACACTGCTGCTAAAACTCGGGAGGAAAGCGCACGTGCATGGCCCCACTCGAGACGAGGACTGACACCCCTGGGGTGACTCCAGAAGTACCCCAAGATCCATGTCAGCACTGGAGAGGAATCCTCAGGTTCCGGCACCGACTCCACACAAGGTCTTAGGCCCCTGCATCAACGGGAGAGGAATCCCGAGAGGCCCCAGAGCAACTCGCATGGGGACTGGCCTTTCCTGAGGCCACCAGAGCGGGTCCCTGAGGTCCCCGTCGTAAGTCGAGAGCACCTGCCGCAACTCGAGAAAATCCAGGAGGTTCTCCCCTCCAGGCGAGCTGAGACCTATTTCCGCTCAGGTATCTCGAGGCTAATCACACCGTACCTCTGGAACTTCCAAAGGGTCCTTCACACCCTTGCTGCAACTCTAGAAGTTCCCCGACATACCCGTCTGCACTCGAGAGGAAGCACGAGAGTCCCGCCAACATCCAGAGGATCCCCGATTCCAGCTCCTAGCCGAGAGGAGGATCCTTTCCCTGCGTGGTCGGGAAAGAATTCCCGGCGTTCCAGTAGCATCTCAAGAGGAGGCGCTCTCCACCGGAAACGTGAGAGGAACTCCAGGGTCGTGCCACCATTCCCAGAGTCCCCCTGGATGTCTCAGTCCATTCCAGGGAAACCTGTTTTCCCTGCACTGCCTCGACTTTCAAGCCGAGGATCGACTCACACCACGGTGGCACGTGGGACACCCCTGTGGGAAAGCCTCGAGTGATAGCCTCTTGGGAAAGCCTCGAGGGAAAGCCACAGATCCGTTGTTCCACGCGAAGGGAAGCGTGACTCTGCTGTTACAGCTCGGGAGGAAAGCGCACGTGCATGCCCCCACTTGAGTAGAGGACTGACTGCCCTGGGGAGACTCCAGAAGTACCCCAAGATCCATGTCAGCACTGGAGAGGAATATTCAGGTTCCGGCACCGACTCCACACAAGATCTTAGGCCCCGGCATCGACAGGAGAGGAATCCCGAGAGGCCCCCGTGCAACTCGCATGGGGACTGGCCTTTCCTGAGGCCACCAGAGCGGGGTCCCTGAGGACCCCATCGTAAGTCGAGAGCACCTGCCGCAACTCGAGAAAATCCAGGATGTTCTCCCCTCCAGCCGACATGAGGCCCATTTCCGCTGAGGCAACAAGAGGGTAATCACACTTAAACTCTGGAACTTCCAAAGGGTCCTTCACACCCTTGCTGCAACTCAAGAAGTTCCCTGACATACCCGTCTCCACTCAGAGGAACCCGAGGGTCCCGCCCATATCCAGAGTGGCTCCGTTTCCACCTGCTAGCTCGAGAGGAGCATCCTTTCCCTGCGTGGTGCGGGAAAGAATTCCTAGCGTTCCCGTCTCATCTCAAGAGTAGGCGCTCTCCACAGGAAAGGCGAGAGGAACTCCAGTATCAGGCCCCATTCCCAGAGTCCCCCAGATGTCTCAGTCCATTCCAGGGAAACCTGTTTTCCCTGCACTGCCTTGACTTTCAAGCCGAGGATGGACTCACACCACGATGGCACGTTGGACAGCCCTGTGGGAAAGCCTCGTGGGAAAGCCTCGTGGGAAAGCCTCGAGGGAAAGCCACAGATCCCTTGATCCACGCGTAGGGAAGAGTGACACTGCTGCTACAGCCTCGGGAGGAAAGCGGCACGTGCATGCCCCCACTCGAGACGAGGACTGACTCCATGGGGAGACTCCAGAAGTACCCGAAGATCCATGTCAGCATTGGAGAGGAATCCTCAGGTTCCGGCACCGACTCCACACAAGGTCTTAGGCCCCGGCATCGACGGGAGAGGAATCCCGAGAGGCCTCCGAGCAACTGGCATGGGGACTGGCCTTTCCTGAGGCCACCCAGATCGGGTCCTGAGGTCCCCGTCTTAAGACGAGAGCACCTGCCGCAACTCGAGAACATCCAGGAGGTTCTCCCCTCCAGGCGAGATGAGGCCCATTTCCGCTGAGGGGTCTCGAGGCTAATCACATCTAACATCTGGAACTTCCAAAGGGTCCTTCACACCCTTGCTGCAACTCAAGAAGTTCCCCGACATACCCGTCTCCACTCAGAGGAATCCGAGAGTCCCCCCCATATCCAGAGTGGCCCCGTTTCCGCCTGCTAGCTCGAGAGGAGGGATCCTTTCCCTGCGTGGTGGAAAGAATTTCCGGCGTTCCCTTGGCATCTCAAGAGGAGGCGCTCTCCACAGGAAAGGCGAGAGGAACTCGAGGGTCGTGCCACCATTCCCTGAGTCCCCCAGATGTCTCAGTCCATTCCAGGGAAAACTGTTTTCCCTTCACTGCCTCGACTTTAAAGCGAGGATCGACTCACACCACCGTGGCACGTGGGAAAGCCCTGTGGGAAAGCCTCGTGGGAACGCCTCATGGGAAAGTCTAGAGGGAAAGCCACAGATCCCTTGATCCACGCAAAGGGAAGCGTGACACTGCAGCTACAGCTCGGAGGAAAGCACACGTGCATTCCCCCACTCGAGAGGAGGACTTTACGCCCCTTGGGGAGACTCCAGAAGTCCCCGAAGATCCATGTCGGCACTGGAGAGGAATCCTCAGGTTCCGGCACTGACTCCACACAAGGTCTTAGGCCCGGCACACCGGGAGAGGAATCCGAGAGGCCCCCCGAGCAACTCGCATGGGACTGGCCTTTCTGAGGCCACCAGACTGAGTCCCAGTCGTTCGAGAGCACCCTGCCGCAACTCGAGAAAATCAGAGGTTC
>NW_017203550.1:0-18822 GCF_001704415.2 Capra hircus | reverse complement strand
GGGGCCTGATCCTGCGTGTCTGGGTTCCTGCCCACAGCCCAACTCAGGGGAAGCAGCCCCTGAGGCTGCTGGAGGAGCCCTGCCCCCGCCTGATAGGCGAGTGCACAGCCAGCAGGGAAGCGAGCCTCCTCGGGGAAGAGGAGGCAGCCAGCCCGTCAAGTTGAAAGCCCTGCTTGCACGGAGCTAAGTGCGCCTCCAGTACGGCAGAGCTCTAGCTCTGCTCAGAGCCCCGATCTGGCAGAGTTCCTGGCGCGAGGCTGCTCTGCCGGGGGCTAGCCTTGCCCAGACTTGCCTTGCTTTTAGGCTGCCTCTCCAGGAAGGAGCAGGCAGCAGGAGCCTGGGAGTCGCCACTGGCGCCTTTCTTGCCTCAGCTCCAATCCTGCCTTGCCTTTGCACTTAGGTCCCAGTCCTCCTTAAGGAGAGCTTAGGGGCTGGTGGGTTGCACACTGCCAAGGGCTCCAGCAGTGAGAATTCTGTCAGAGGGAAGGGAAGGGCAACTGCAGGGCTCCTCCAGCGGTTGCTTGGCCGCCCAGATTCAGCGCCACGGAGAGCACCAGGCTCCCAGGGCCCCTGGCTGGGGTTTTCAGCCCCGCACACACGGAGGCTGATTCCTTGGGTGCCCAGAAAGTGTATGACAGACGTAGGTTCCCTAGCACTCTCCTCCCCAGCAGAGACATGTGCAGGTGTTTGGGGCCTGATCCTGCGTGTCTGGGTTCCTGCCCACAGCCCCAACTCAGGGGAAGCAGCCCCTGAGGCAAGACCTGCTGGAGGAGCCCTGCGCCCCCCCTGATAGGCGAGTGCACAGCCAGCAGGGAAGCGAGCCTCCTCGGGGAAGAGGAGGCAGCAAGTCCCCGTCAAGCTGAAATCCCTGCTTACACGAAGCTAAGTGCGACTCCAGTACGGCAGATCTCTAGCTCTGTTCAGAGGCCCGATCTGGCAGAGTTCCTGGCACCAAGATGCTCTGCCATAGGCGAGCCTTGCGCAGACTTGCCTTGCTTTAAGGCTCCCTCCCCAGGAAGGAGCAGGCTGTGTGAGGCTCGGAAACGCCACTGGCGCCTTCCTGCTTCAGCTCTACCCCTGCCTTGCCTTTGCACTTAGGTCCCAAGCGTCCTTGAGGAGGGCTTAGGGGCTGGTGGGTTGCACACTGCCAAGGGCTCCAGCAGTGAAAGCTCTGTCAGAGGGAAGCGAAGGGCAACAGCAGGGCTCCTTCAGCGGTTCCTTGGCCGCCCAGACAAAGCTCCGCACGGAGAGCACCAGGTTCCAAGGGCCCCTGGCTGGGTTTTGCATCCCCACACTCCCAGAGGCTGACTCCGTGGGTGCCTAGAAAGTGTGTGAGAGACGTAGGTTCCCTAGCACTCTCCTCCCCAGCAGAGACATGTGCAGGTGGTTGGGGCCTTATCCTGCGTGTCTGGGTTCCCGCCCACAGCCAACTCAGGGGAAGCAGCCCCTGAGGCAAGACCTGCTGGAGGAGCCCTGCGCGCCGCCTGATAGGCGAGAGCACAGCCAGCAGTGTAGCGAGCCTCCTCGGGAGAAGAGGAGGCAGCCGAGCCCAGTCAAGAGGAAAGCCCTGCTTGCACGGAGCTAAGTGGCCTCCAGTACGGCAGAGCTCTAGCTCTGCTCAGAGCCCGATCTGGCAGAGTTTGGCGTGCTCGCCGGGCGGCCTTGCCCAGACTTGCCTTGCTTTTAGGCTCCTCCCAGGAAGGAGCTGGCTGCGAGCCTGGGAGACGCCACTGGTGCCTTCCTTGCCTCAGCTCCAATCCTGCCTTGCCTTTGCACATAGGTGCCAGGCGTCCTTGGGGAGGGCTTAGGGGGGGTGGGTTGCACACTGCCAAGGGCTTCAGCAGTGAGAGCTCTGTCAGAGGGAAGGGAAGGCAACTGCAGGGCTCCTCCAGCGGTTCTAGGCCGCCCTAGAATCAGGCGCCACCGAGAGCACCAGGCTCCCAGGGCCCCTGGCTGGGGTTTTCAGCCCCGCACACACGGAGGCTGATTCCTTGGGTGCCCAGAAAGTGTATGACAGACGTAGGTTCCCTAGCACTCTCCTCCCCAGCAGAGACATGTGCAGGTGGTTGGGGCCTGATCCTGCGTGTCTGGGTTCCTGCCCACAGCCCCAACTCAGGGGAGCAGCCCCTGAGGCAAGACCTGCTGGAGGAGCCCTGCGCCCCCGCCTGATAGGCGAGTGCACAGCCAGCAGGGAAGCGAGCCTCCTCGGGGGAAGAGGAGGCAGCCCAGCCCCGTCAAGTTGAAAGCCCTGCTTGCACGGAGCTAAGTGCGCCTCCAGTACGGCAGAGCTCTAGCTTCTGCTCAGGAGCCCCGATCTGGCAGAGTTCCTGGCGCGAGGCTGCTCTGCGGGGGGCTAGCCTTGCCCAGACTTGCCTTGCTTTTAGGCTGCCCTCTCCAGGAAGGAGCAGGCAGCAGGAGCCTGGGAGTCGCCACTGGCGCCTTTCTTGCCTCAGCTCCAATCCTGCCTTGCCTTTGCACTTAGGTCCCAGTCCTCCTTAAGGAGAGCTTAGGGGCTGGTGGGTTGCACACTGCCAAGGGCTCCAGCAGTGAGAATTCTGTCAGAGGGAAGGGAAGGGCAACTGCAGGGCTCCTCCAGCGGTTGCTTGGCCGCCCAGATTCAGCGCCACACGGAGAGCACCAGGCTCCCAGGGCCCCTGGCTGGGGTTTTCAGCCCCGCACACACGGAGGCTGATTCCTTGGGTGCCCAGAAAGTGTATGACAGACGTAGGTTCCCTAGCACTCTCCTCCCCAGCAGAGACATGTGCAGGTGTTTGGGGCCTGATCCTGCGTGTCTGGGTTCCTGCCCACAGCCCCAACTCAGGGGAAGCAGCCCCTGAGGCAAGACCTGCTGGAGGAGCCCTGCGCCCCCGCCTGATAGGCGAGTGCACAGCCAGCAGGGAAGCGAGCCTCCTCGGGGGAAGAGGAGGCAGCAAGTCCCCGTCAAGCTGAAATCCCTGCTTACACGAAGCTAAGTGCGACTCCAGTACGGCAGATCTCTAGCTCTGTTCAGAGGCCCGATCTGGCAGAGTTCCTGGCACCAAGATGCTCTGCCATAGGCGAGCCTTGCGCAGACTTGCCTTGCTTTAAGGCTCCCTCCCCAGGAAGGAGCAGGCTGTGTGAGGCTCGGAAACGCCACTGGCGCCTTCCTGGCTTCAGCTCTACCCCTGCTTGCCTTTGCACTTAGGTCCCAAGCGTCCTTGAGGAGGGCTTAGGGGCTGGTGGGTTGCACACTGCCAAGGGCTCCAGCAGTGAAAGCTCTGTCAGAGGGAAGCGAAGGGCAACAGCAGGGCTCCTTCAGCGGTTCCTTGGCCGCCCAGACAAAGCTCCGCACGGAGAGCACCAGGTTCCAAGGGCCCCTGGCTGGGTTTTGCATCCCCACACTCCCAGAGGCTGACTCCGTGGGTGCCTAGAAAGTGTGTGAGAGACGTAGGTTCCCTAGCACTCTCCTCCCCAGCAGAGACATGTGCAGGTGGTTGGGGCCTTATCCTGCGTGTCTGGGTTCCCGCCCACAGCCTCAACTCAGGGGAAGCAGCCCCTGAGGCAAGACCTGCTGGAGGAGCCCTGCGCGCCCGCCTGATAGGCGAGAGCACAGCCAGCAGTGTAGCGAGCCTCCTCGGGAGAAGAGGAGGCAGCCGAGCCCAGTCAAGAGGAAAGCCCTGCTTGCACGGAGCTAAGTGGGCCTCCAGTACGGCAGAGCTCTAGCTCTGCTCAGAGCCCCGATCTGGCAGAGTTTCTGGCGCGAGGCTGCTCGGCCGGGGGCTCGCCTTGCCCAGACTTGCCTTGCTTTTAGGCTCCCTCCCCAGGAAGGAGCTGTCTGAGCGAGCCTGGGAGACGCCACTGGTGCCTTCCTTGCCTCAGCTCCAATCCTGCCTTGCCTTTGCACATAGGTGCCAGGCGTCGTTGGGGAGGGCTTAGGGGGTGGTGGGTTGCACACTGCCAAGGGCTTCAGCAGTGAGAGCTCTGTCAGAGGGAAGGGAAGGGCAACTGCAGGGCTCCTCCAGCGGTTTCTAGGCCGCCTAGAATCAGCGCCGCACCGAGAGCACCAGGCTCCCAGGGCCCCTGGCTGGGGTTTTCAGCCCCGCACACACGGAGGCTGATTCCTTGGGTGCCCAGAAAGTGTATGACAGACGTAGGTTCCCTAGCACTCTCCTCCCCAGCAGAGACATGTGCAGGTGGTTGGGGCCTGATCCTGCGTGTCTGGGTTCCTGCCCACAGCCCCAACTCAGGGGAAGCAGCCCCTGAGGCAAGACCTGCTGGAGGAGCCCTGCGCCCCCGCCTGATAGGCGAGTGCACAGCCAGCAGGGAAGCGAGCCTCCTCGGGGGAAGAGGAGGCAGCCCAGCCCCGTCAAGTTGAAAGCCCTGCTTGCACGGAGCTAAGTGCGCCTCCAGTACGGCAGAGCTCTAGCTCTGCTCAGAGCCCCGATCTGGCAGAGTTCCTGGCGCGAGGCTGCTCTGCCGGGGGCTAGCCTTGCCCAGACTTGCCTTGCTTTTAGGCTGCCTCTCCAGGAAGGAGCAGGCAGCAGGAGCCTGGGAGTCGCCACTGGCGCCTTTCTTGCCTCAGCTCCAATCCTGCCTTGCCTTTGCACTTAGGTCCCAGTCCTCCTTAAGGAGAGCTTAGGGGCTGGTGGGTTGCACACTGCCAAGGGCTCCAGCAGTGAGAATTCTGTCAGAGGGAAGGGAAGGGCAACTGCAGGGCTCCTCCAGCGGTTGCTTGGCCGCCCAGATTCAGCGCCACACGGAGAGCACCAGGCTCCCAGGGCCCCTGGCTGGGGTTTTCAGCCCCGCACACACGGAGGCTGATTCCTTGGGTGCCCAGAAAGTGTATGACAGACGTAGGTTCCCTAGCACTCTCCTCCCCAGCAGAGACATGTGCAGGTGTTTGGGGCCTGATCCTGCGTGTCTGGGTTCCTGCCCACAGCCCCAACTCAGGGGAAGCAGCCCCTGAGGCAAGACCTGCTGGAGGAGCCCTGCGCCCCCGCCTGATAGGCGAGTGCACAGCCAGCAGGGAAGCGAGCCTCCTCGGGGGAAGAGGAGGCAGCAAGTCCCCGTCAAGCTGAAATCCCTGCTTACACGAAGCTAAGTGCGACTCCAGTACGGCAGATCTCTAGCTCTGTTCAGAGGCCCGATCTGGCAGAGTTCCTGGCACCAAGATGCTCTGCCATAGGCGAGCCTTGCGCAGACTTGCCTTGCTTTAAGGCTCCCTCCCAGGAAGGAGCAGGCTGTGTGAGGCTCGGAAACGCCACTGGCGCCTTCCTGGCTTCAGCTCTACCCCTGCCTTGCCTTTGCACTTAGGTCCAAGCGTCCTTGAGGAGGGCTTAGGGGCTGGTGGGTTGCACACTGCCAAGGGCTCCAGCAGTGAAAGCTCTGTCAGAGGGAAGCGAAGGGCAACAGCAGGGCTCCTTCAGCGGTTCCTTGGCCGCCAGACAAAGCTCCGCACGGAGAGCACCAGGTTCCAAGGGCCCCTGGCTGGGTTTTGCATCCCCACACTCCCAGAGGCTGACTCCGTGTGTGCCTAGAAAGTGTGTGAGAGACGTATGTTCCCTAGCACTCTCCTCCCCAGCAGAGACATGTGTTTGGGAGGGCTTAGGGATCGCTGAGTTCCACACTTCCAAGGGCTCCAGCACTGAGAGCTCTGTCGACGGGAAGGGAAGGGCAACTGCAGAGCTCCTTCAGCTGTTGCTTGGCTGTCCAGACTCAGCGCCACATTGAGAGCACCATGCACCCAGGGCCCCTGGGTGGTGTCTGCAGCCAGCAGGCTGGCGACTCACTTGTGGTCTCCCATCATTTGCCTGAAATACATAGGTTCCCTAATGCTCTTCTCCCCAGCAGAGCTGTGTGCAGGTTGTTGGGGCCTGCCCTGCGTGTCTGGGTTCCCGCCCACAACCCCAGCTCAGGGGAAGTAACCCCTGAGCCAAGACCTGCAGGAGGCGAGGTATGGCTCCGCCTGGAAGCCGAGTGCACAGGACAAGTGGAAGGGAGCCTCCTCCGGGGAAGAGGAGGCAGCCCAGTCGCCTGCTGCTGCAAGCCTTGCTGGGGTGGAGCCGAGTGCGCCTCCAGTATGGCAGAGCTCCAGCTCCGCTGAGAGCCCTGATCTGGCAGAGTTCCTTGCGCGAGGCTGCTCTGCCTGGGGCGAGCCTTGCCCAGACTTGCCTGGCTTCTAGACTTCCTGCCCAGGAAGGAGCAGTCTGCACGAGGTTGGGAGACGCCACTGGCACCTTCCTGGCCTCAGCTCTGCTCCTGCCTTGCCTTTGCACCTAGGCCCCAGGCGTTCTTGTGGTGGCTTAGGGGCCGGTGGCTTCCACACTGCCAAGGGCTCCAACAGTGAGAGCTCTGTTCGAGGGAAATGAAGGGTATATTTGGAATGCAATCGTTTATCAGATGTGAGACCCACACCTTCACCCTGAACCCTCACCCCGAGCCCTTACCCTCGCCCTCACCCACACCCTCACCCTGAACCCTTACCCTCACCCTCACCTTGAAGCCTTACCCTCACCCTCACCCCTAACCCTAACCCTCACGCCTCACCCCTCACCCTAACAAGTTGGGGGGCTGTTCTGCACACTGTAACCTTAACCCTTCCCTCACCCGACACCCTATCCACATCCTAACCCTAACCCACTTCATAGTCACGCCCTCAACCCTATACTTACCCTTGAAGTACGTACCTGCATCATCTTCGTTTTGGACACTTCCCATGCATAACAAAAGACAAGGTTGGAATGTTTCAAACATCGATCCAAGACCCATTATCCACATAAAAGGGATATAAATACTCTGATCACATCATTTAAATCTCTTGCATCACCAAAATACCTCTCCACCACGTATCCAATCGCCATTGATGGATCACATCTATCTCATACATTTTATAACTTAGCAATCAGATACGCACCCGTAATCTGGGTAATTATATACACAGGATATATTGATACCATAAATATTTCAACAAATTCCACTTTCTACGATGAGTTCAATCTTCACAAAAGTAGGATGAACGGCACCTGTTTCCACTAGGATCCATAGCATTGCACAAAGTGACAGTGAGCGTGAAAATCTTAATGATGACCACCGGAAAGAAGGTCAGCACGGCTGATATCACAGATTTTTCAGTGTTCCAGATACGACTTCTACCCAAATCCATAAAGAAAGACATACGCATAGGAAACTACAAATTGAAAGCAAGTCTATTGAGATAAATATTGGACATCAATTGTATGAATCTTTAAGGCATCACTGCAGACATTCTTCAGACATTCTTCAAATTCATAGAATGACAACAAAGTATGGCTACGTACAATCCATTCGGTTTTATAAACCACTCATGAATAACCTCACAAGCCATTGAAAACCAGATGACACTTTCAAATAGCTTTGATCTACAAACAAGGCTGTAAGACAGAAAGTTAAAATCGAAATACATGAACTAAATCCTCAATAGATATGAAAACATCCCTTGGTAGTGAAGTCGATTCACATTAGTTATTAGGGCTTTCATGCACAGATCCACGGGGCATATACAGAACCATTCCTCCAACAAAACTGAAGAATGACTTTAAAATCGCAAACAAAACATGAGTATATGTGTTCACACACTTCATGGAGCAAGGGTTTCTTCGATCTGAAAACTGGCGTCGATGAAGGACTGTGTGAAGAAGACTTCAAAGTCTATTTGGCAAACACAGCCTACGTTGGCTATATTTAGTCCTCAGATGAATGGAATGTCATGAGTACTGGGCGTTTCAAAGAAGCAGCCTGTGAAGCTCTGGACGCTTATTGGGATGCGTGGTATACCACATTCACACGTTTCAGTAGCATTGGTGCAAAAACGATACACTTCTCAGGGGAAGCTTCTACATGGACTCTTGGGATCAGAGCTCTAACTCATACACACATACTTTCCTTTGAAAATGATCCTGCATGATAAGCAAACAAAACACTGGATGAACACCTAGACGGTGAGCTCTGTACTAAATGATTTGAAAGCCAGTAGATGGAATGAGCTGATGAGGAAGACTACAAACGAGTCATCTTCTTCAACTTGGTCAAACTGCTCATAGTCATACAAGTGAATGAAAAGTGGAGCCTGTTGTCATTCAATCTGTTGAAAAGAAAGAGAATAATACAACAAATTAGCAAATCTTATTTTCTTCATAAACATTATATTATTTCTGCACAGCTTTCTTACTGGCATGAATAGAATATCTGCAATAATCACTTGTCACAGTGAAATGGATTCACATTCGATATCGATTCACATCTAGAATTGATGCATAGCTGTTTGATACTATTGCTTGAGTGAATGCAACTTATGTGACTTCACAAACTACAAACACGACTAACATAATAGGTATTAAAAACCTTGAGTGACATGAGCGTGAAGACTTAGTAGAGTTGCTCTCAAGAATCATGATACTATTCTTCACTCCAGCCATAGGACTGGAATCTGTACATTAACACCCCTGCAAAAGAAACGGGAAAGGATAGAATAATAATAAAGGAACTTCATAACTATATTCCTACTGTCAACATTCAACACTATGTTTTCTTTTCAACTGACTTTCATATTTGGTCTACTGTAACCTCTTCTGTGTTCATTTTATGCTAAACTTATTGCCAACAGTAAAATTACCATATGAGCTCTAATGAATTTTTTTACTTGCAAAGCTAGTGATAGAACCAAAGGCCAATATCTACATCAAACAGGAGGAATGGAATGGAAACTGTAAACAATTTGATGGAATAGCATTTCCGTGCTCCTATTCAGTCAAACGGACATTCCAAAGGATGTGATTTTTCTGAAAGTTTATTTCGGAAACTTGGAAGTGGATGACTGCAAACAATAAAACGAATAATATATTGATACATAATACGAATAATATACAGTGGGTCATTCTTTTTTCTATTCTGCCACAGCTAACTGACTGGAAGTCAGTTGTCGTAACTACTACTAACAGAAGACCCTCACCGATGAGTGAAGATATATAGGAAAATCCATAATAGATCTAAAAACCGTCAAAGATAAAATGGTCATGAAAAATACAGTGACAGTTTAGTTGGTATAAGAAACAGGATGATTATGAAAGCAAAGCCAACAATCATGGATAGGCCATGGAAGCCCGTGGCTGTCACGAGTGTTGACTTGTATCCTTCATCTGAGGTTGTTAAAAGTGCGTGGTAAAATCCAGAGGTTTGCAGCAGTGGTAACCTCCTGAGCAGACTGAAATCCAAAGGGTTTCCAGAATATCCTGACGATTTCCATCTACTAGGCTGTGGTGAGCTCAAGCAATACATACTCCAGAGGACAGAAGACAGACGTCTACTGCACTTAGGGAGAAAGGGAATGTTGCTGCTCGGCCTAGTACAAGTGTAGAAGCAACACCTCGGTGATTCGATCTTTAAAGACTCCATACATATGAGAAAGACTGGTATGAATAATCCTTCAGAAGCGCCTTCTCAGACCTCCTCCCATCATAAGCACAAGCATAATGAAAACACTGAGTTTTCATGGGCTCACGCAAAATTAGACTCACTTATGACTTTGCTTTGAGAAGAGTTGAACTACTCATTGTTTAAGAGAAATGACCCTTTCTTCTCTGAAGACTTGTGAATCATTCATAGGGTGTGGTGAATAAACTACTTAAGGATCTAATCCATAAAAATGCGATAGGCTAAGCACAGAGATGTTTTTCTCCCTTTCTCAAAGGATGGAACATTTTGTATTTGCACTGACTTTATGTCTTGACTTCATGTACAATTAGATATTGATTTTTTTAGTTGACATACAATAGGACTAAAAATATCGATATAATACTGATAACTCATGTTGGTATGTGTGGTTGTCACATAGGATTCACAGGAGATTTAGATTCACAGTTGTCAACGTAAAGGATGAATGCTATTTAGCTTCTTCGTGACTCTAGACCACGAATGAAGAGTTTTCCTCAACATATTTCACTGAGGGAAATACAAGGATGATAGGCATAATACTATGCTTCGACTCACGGATATCGAAGCATTGTTCACAATACAGATCTGATTTTCGAAATCAGGGTTCTTTCAGTGTCCTTGAACAGCATTTGTTTTTCTGGATACAGAAGAAAAAACTCATGAGTATCAAACTGGTTCCCAGAAAACATGTGTATGAATTGTTATCTTCCTGAACCAGGGATCAAACCCACATCACTTCCACCTCCTGCACTGGTAGGCAGAGTATTTCTTGATCAACTGCGCCACCTGGGAATCGACATACATTTCAAGGACCACTGCCATCAGCTTCTACTGTTCATGACCAAACTAGGAGAAACAACATTGGAAGAAGGACTCATAAGGGTACTCATAGGAAGTACTCATAAGTCAAGGAACCGTTCTACTGGGTCCTCTCGTTATTACTGGGACAAGTCAGTTCCTCCGATGATGATGGGTATAACTGAAAAATTATTACAAATGCATGGGATGCGATGTCTACATGATAAATGTGTTCCTCTTATACTATTGCTTCAGGGATGTCTACTTCCGCATGAACGACTGCACTACAAGGGATGCCTGCTATTCCAGCTCAAGCAACAGATAGTCAAGTGCAGATCATTGTCCTTTGTTGAAAATAATCAGCAGTTTGTCAACATAGGGAACATGCCGGAGGAACCCTTGGGATGGAACTCTAAAAACAGGTTGGGCCCTCTTTTTGGCCAGGCCCTGCGATAAAATACAAATCAGAAAAAGAAAAATAGCATCGGTTTTGTCAGGACTTCCTCATCTTTTCTTTCTCGGTAGCAGGAAGCAGACATTGAGGCCAGAGGACTGCAGGATTTCATTGTGAACTAACGTTGGGTGGGGTGGAGGCTCATCACTCTAGTAAGAATGTGGCTCACTAAAACGGAATTTCATTCACTTCATGGACATAGAGTTCTAGAATCCTTCATTAAGGAATTCAAGAAGCTATATTTCCTTACACCTTCACAATCTCTTGGTTTACAAGAATGTCAATTGCTAGTCCAGCACTTATACAATGAGTGTTACAGGTAGTATGAGTGTATAAATGATGACGAGCAATGACAGGAAGTTTATTTATTCTCTGTTTGAATTCTTGATTTTTTATATAATTTTTTATAATATCCTTACAGATGTAAATATTTTAGTGACATGTATAAATACACGTTGAGTAGTGCTATGATAACTCATAGTGTTGCCACAATAAATATCATGGTTATTATGTGCTTTTCATATATTCCTTTGGAGATTCTCTTGCATTATACATCATCATAAGATATTTAATAGTTTCCTAAACTGTACAGTAGGTCCTTGTGGCTTCTTTTATATATGGTAATGTATTTGTTAATAATTCAAACAAAAACTGGTACACAAATATTCATAGTGACATTCACAATAGCTCAAAGGTAGAACTCATTCAAGTGTCCGTTGGTGGAGACTGAATATGCAACGCAAGGTATATTCAGAAGCTTGAACGGTATTCCACCATACAAAAAAGTACATTAAATGGTGCTGCCACTCTGCAAGACATTACACAAATGACTCCAAAACGAACACGTGGAAGAAATACATAGTTCGATTCCAATTCATGCTATGTACCCAAAAGGATTGGGAAAGGGGGCTGAAAAAAATGGATACTCCTTCCGTCATACTCACAACAGCATGATTCACACTGGCAAACAAACAGAAGCAATCGAAGTGTCCATGGCAGCCAATTCCATAAACAAACTGTGGTATACACACAATGGAATCTGATTCGGCCCTTCAAAGTCAGTAATTCTGACAATGCGACAATGTGGACAAACCTTATGGTCATTAGATTAAGTGAAATAAACCAGACCAAAAAAAGACAAACGTTCTGTGATTCCGCTCATATGAGATATCCAAACAAGTCAAATCTGTCAGAAATAGCAGAAAGTGATTCCGACCGATCGAAAAGAGTTCATGTTTCATGGACCTCAGTTTCCCTTGGAAAAACTGACTTCCCATCATATCTCCAAAACCAATTAGACAAATAACTGGAAGCTATATCCAGTCAAATGAATGTAGACATAATGTTACCAGTGTACACCAAACTCACTCAAACTTCTCAACAGACAAAAGGCAAAACTGTATCTGTGGCACCTCAGCTTAGCTTAAAACTGTATCTACGGTACTCACTTCTGCTTATAAAATTTAACAACAACAACAACACACTAAAGGCTATCCAAAAAAGGATAGAAAACACATATAACATCAACTTTAAAAAATTAGAAATTGAAACGGTGAAAAACCTTATTCACAAAACTTAAACACAAGCCACAGGAAACTAGATTTATAAAATAGATATCTGATAAAGGATTGTTCTCCAAATATACCAAAAAATCTAGAACAATCTCATAAAATATGTATACACCTAAACACTGGCCTACAAAAATATAAAGATAGTAAATAAGCCTATCAAAAAGACTCAAAACCACATAGCATTAGGAAAATGACAAACTAAAATAACAGTGAGGTAGCACTGCACACCTATTAGATCCAGTCAACTCAAGAAAAGGGGGTAGGGCACAGCTTCTCCGGTGGCTCAGTGGTAAAGAATCTGCCTGACAATGCAAGACACTCTAGTTCGATCCCTTACCCCAGAAGATCCCACAAGCCACAGAGAAACATAGCTGGATTTTTCCACAGCTAAACAAGGCTCACCTGTGACCTGAATCCTTCATGTCCAGCACTTACTAAACAGCTTTGGAAAACATGTCCAGACAAAAAGGATCGCATGATTATATACAACAGCTCGACTTGGAATCACTACAAACTTTCAAATATCAGGATGTCTTCAGTAGATGACAGTGTAAACAAATGGGGATACATGCAAAGTGAAGGGGAGCAAATGCTACCACAAAATATACCACCTCAGCATGAGGATTAGTTGGACCCAATTAACTTTTATTTTTTTAGAGGACACATGATCATCTCTGAAACCCAAGTTCAAGACAGCTCTTCTGTGAGTCACATTTACCAGAGAAATCTCATTTCAAAGGAATCCTCTCTATATGCCAGATAGAAGGATGAGACACAGTCTTTTGAAACTCTTTTTTCTTTTCTATCGATAGGGAAAGCTAAGCCGTAAATCTGCACAGCCACCATACCCTTCCTTTCCTTTGGTTGTATTTTTTTAAATATTTGTTTCTGTTTTCATTTGGCTGCGCCAGGTCAACCTTCATTGAGGCAAGCCAGATATTTAGCTACAGCATGCAAATTCTCTGTTGTGGCATGGGAGATCTAGTTCTTGGATCAGGAAATGAACCTGGGCCTCCTTCTTTGGGAGTGTCCAGTCTCAGCCACTGGACCACCAGGAAGTGCCTGTTTTGTTTTCAGATGAAGATGGAATCTAAGGTGATATCTTGGGCCATTTCAGTCACTGACTCAGTTTCCTGAGTTTGTCCAAAGCACGCACAAGGTGCACATTATTAAACTGGTTTGCAAAACAAGAAAAGGTTGTCTGCTACAACACTGTATGCTTACAAATATCTAAATGGTAAATGGCATAGTATTGATTTTTCATTACTATGGGGGGAGAAAGAATGCAGGATTCATACATGTTACAACACGAATAAATATTCAAACCATCTTCAGTGAAAAAAAAATCCACATAGAAAAGGCCACCCAGAACCCTTATTCACCATGTCTGCTTTCAATCCATCAAGTTTGTCCAAATAACTGAAAATCTCAGTAACACTCTAAATAAAGAAAAAAGGATGAAGATGGAAACAAAAGATATATTCATACACTTGAACATTGCAAAGTGGAAGTGGGGCGGTGGATTACATTATAACGTAGATACCATATGATTTCCTGATTTTGGAGATTATGTGCTGGTTCTGCAGAAGGTACCCATTTTGGATAAAACACATAGAGTCTTTTAGATGATGTGGCAAATGCTAGCACTTGTTCCCATTGCTAGGCATTTTCTGTACATTTTAAATGACTGGAAAGTATACTAGGTTTCAAAACAACCATGTCAATACCACAAAAGAAATTTAGAGTAGACAGGCAGGAAGCTTTCTGATACAGGCCAAGACTTACCCAGACGAAGTTCAAGGGAAGCTGCGATGCTCACTGCCCTTGAAGGAGTCCACGTGGAATGAAGAAGTACTGTGGGAAGTCTCTTAGTAACCACCATGTCTTGGGTCCTCTGGATGACCTACTGCAGGAGAAACAGATGTTACAGATAAAACGTTCCACATCACTTCACAAAATGTTGTTAGACTACTTTCAGTAAAGCTGAATCATTTGGGATCAATTTACAATCATATAATAGACTACCATTTACAGTCCAAAAATCACTTGCATTTCTAGACACTCATAACAATCAGAAAAAAAAATTAAGAAACTCCCACTTAAATAAAACATCTAGCAACAAACTTAATCAAGAACATAAAAGACCAGTAGTCAGAAAACTAGAAAGCACTGATAAAGAAACCAAAGAAAACACAAATACACAGAAAACTATTCCACGCTCATGCACTGGAACAATGAGGAATTAAAAGGTCCATTCCAACCAAAGTCATCAACAAATACACGGACTGCAATCACAAAATAACATTCAATGGCATTTTTCACAGAAATAGAAATATTCCTCATATTAGACTGCTACTGTTGACCAGGACCTTAAACGGCCAAAAAGACTCTGAGAAAGAGGAACACAGCTGGAGGCATCTTCCTATCCCTCTTCAAACTACATCACGGAGCTGTAGTGACCACCACAGTGAGGAACTGGCAGGAACACAGACACATGGACTCCAGGAGAGAATAGAGAGCCCAGAAACGAACCCACATGTACATGGTCAGTTCCTGAAAATCAAACCAGGAACGAGCGAAGAGGAAAGGACAGTCTTCTCAAGAAACAGTGACAGGAAAACGGCCACCTACACGGAAGAACATCAGTGTTCATCCTCTACATCATCTAACGCAAATCGAACTGAAAACCCACCGCTTTGCACACGGAGCTCTTTCCCCCTGAGTCCTCCGAGATGGACCTCCAGTCAGCCCTCAGCTGGACACAGGAAACGTCTACTCCGTCCTCATTTTTCGCTCTTGCAGCGCCTCCCTGCTGGTGGGCACTGAGGCAACCCTGCTCCTCTCAGCCTGGATGCAGCCCTGTTATCCAGAAGCCTGAGCCCTGATGGTCCTGAGGAGACAAAGCTCCCGCCAGCTGCTCACGGGGCAGAGCCTAAAGGCAAAGCGTCCTGCGCCCGCGGGTCAGAGGGGGCTTTGGCGCCCCCCTGCGGGCCACAGGAGAAGAGCGGGCAGCCCGGCGCTCACAGACCTCAGAGGGCTCACCCAGAAGCAGCTCTGCTGCGAGCACTCAGACTGGAAGCCCAAACTGAAATGGAGCAGAATAGCTCCATGACCCTCCGCAAAACATGGCTAAGGAACAATCAGAGCCTGTATGGAATGCAGCCATAAAAAGGAACACATGTGAGTTTGTTCTAATAAAGGGGAGGGAAGTCAGTCAAAGAGAGAAAAACATGGAATCTAGAAGGATGGTACTGACGAGTCTGTTCACAGAGCAGCAATGGAGGTGCAGACATAGAGAACAGACTTACAGACGAGGGTGGGGAACAAGAGGGAGAGGGTGAGATGAATGGAGAGAGCAGCATGGATGCAGGTACACCAACCTTTGTAAATAGACAACCAATGGGAATTTGCTGTATGATTCAGGGAACTCAAACTGGGGCTCAGTAGTAACCTAGAGAGGTGGGAATGCGTGCGAGGTGGGAGGGAGATTCCAGAGCAAGAGGACATAGGTACACCTATGGTCAATTCATGTGGATGTATGACAAATCAAACCAATATTGTAAAGCAATGATCAATCAACTAAAAAGAAATAACTGTTTAAAAAAATATGAACATACACACAAACTTTGCAACAAGGTAACTCCATTTTAAAAACTATTGAAATTTTAGAAAACTACAAACGTTCTACATGACCTTCGGTCTGGTGATCAGGTCTAACATACACAAAACAAGCCAACTTACCCAATTATGAATACAAATGAGTTAACACATTGCCTTTTATCATTTCATACATTTACCCTGTGGAGGACCTTACTCGAGAGAACCAAAAAGAAACTGCTAAATGAACCACGGACCACCCACCCTGGCCAGGCAACAGAGAAAAGAAAACACTTGCAGGAGTCATCTCACAACAGGAGGTCCTGGGAAGGAACAAGGAACGAACAAGCTACCACCAACCAGAATTCTGGAGAGGTCAGGAGATGGGAGGCTCCAGTTCAGAGGTCCTACCAACCTCCCAGGATGCACTTCGCTGGAATCCATCTCGGCTGAGTGATGCGTGTGCCCCCAAGAAGGATCCCAATTCAGAATGCCTGGCAAGAGACAAACCAGAAATGAACCCGATGACCATAAAACCTGAGAGTGCGAGCCACGTGACAGAGTGGTTCTCTCCGTTTCCCTCACCCTCCTGCCCTCCACCCCGGCAGCCCTTCCCAATGAAGCCTCTCGCTTGGACAGCACTCCTCTCCTCAGACAACTCATTGCCCAGTGTCAGACAAGAACTCACTCTCAAGCCCTGGAAGGGAACCCCCTTCCTTCATCAAAAGCAATATCCAGGAGAAAAGAGCTTCCAAACGCTATCTTGCAGAGAAGGAAATCAGACAAGGCAATGGCAGCCCGCTCCAGTACCATTGCCTGGAGAATCCCACGGACAGAGGAGCCTGGTAGGCTGCAACCCCGGGGTCACTAAGAGTCGGACACGACTTCACTGAGTGACTTCACTTTCACTTTTCACTTTCATGTACTGGAGGAGGACATGGCAACCCACTCCAGTGTTCTTGCCTGGAGAATCCCAGGGACAGAGGAGCCTGGTAGGCTGCTGTCTATGGGGTCGCGCAGAGTCAGGCACGACTGAAGCGACGTGGCAGCAGCAGCAGAGAAGGAAATGGCACCACCTGCAGTACTCTGGTCTCAGAAATCCTAGGGACAGAGGAGCTTGGTGGGCTACAGTCCAAAAGCAGGGCATTTCTGACGGGAGGAAACAGTCCCAGGGAAGCTGAGCTGCTCACCAAAGGCCCCAGAGCTTTGGATAGCACACCAGAGCTGTGGCTGAGGATTCCCAGCTGCCATGCCTCTTGATCCTGGCCTCTTTCACTAGATACGTGTGTGGAAAACTAGAATCTCAAATATGCCCTGGTGGTTCCATAGTCAAGAATCCACCTGCCAGTGCTGGAGATGCATGTGCGATCCCTAGGATGGGAAGATGCCACATCCTATGGAGCCCGTGTGCCACAACTGCCGAGCCTGTGCTCTAGATCCTGGAAGCCACGATGCCGAGTTCACATGCCGCAGCCACTGAAGCCCGTGAGCCTGTGCCCCTCAACAAGAGGACACACTGCAGTGAGAAGCCTGCAAACCACTCGTTATGGCCCATGCTCACCAAAACTAGAGAAAAGCCCACACACAAAGATGCAACACAGCCAACAATCAATAAAACTCTTTTCCTAAAAAATGCACATCTGACAAAGAAACTGTACTCGAATTGTCCAAGAACACTAGAGCAAACAAGCCCATTCATAATTGGTAACGACTGAAATAGACACCTGGCCACTGAGGGTATACTGATAGTAAACTATCATACAAAAACATACTCAAGATACTGGTGCGATGCACGCAGAGCCCCCTTTGAAAGACAATCTGACAGTTTTTTTTTTTTCAGTAACCACGTGGGACAAGCACTGAATTCTGTGTATGACAAGCGGTGGAAGCCAGGTATCTTACCATTGGAAGGCAAAGTTCCAGATAAACAAAAGGAAACGTTACAATGTCCATGTCGTGGTGGATCAGGTTGGAGACATCATCACAAATTACCTTTAACTGAATATGTTCAAAGGTGAGCTGGAATACATGGAGATATATCTCCATGTATTGTCAGCTGAGCATATTGAGCTCCTACATGTATGTTTTAAATATCATTCTCTAATAAAAGGGAACAGGAAACATCTCCGATGGCCTGGTGGTAAAGAAGCTGCCTACCGATGCAGGGAACACGGGTTCAATTCCTGTGTAGAAGATTCCACACGCCCAGGGGCAATGAAGCCCTTGAACAACTCTTGACGTTTGCATGCTCCAGAGCCCAAGTTCTGCACACAGAGAAAGCACTGCAATGAGAAGCCATGGCACAGCAACTAGAAGGTAGCCTCTGCTCACTACAACTAGACAAAGGAGCAATAAAGACCCAGCACAGTCAAAAATAATGTCATGTTAAAAAAAGGACAGTTCTTTGAAGAAATGACTGAGACTAGGGTGCGACTGTAAATATATGAGCCAGGGTCATCTTCAATTATGAGAAATTAAAGAAACTAAAGACAACTATCAAGCTGTCCAAACGGATACAAATGAATGACGACACAGTGTTATCTGTATACACCAGCAAATAACAATCTGAAAGGGAATTGAAACAAACAATTCCCCTTCAATCACGTCAACATTAATAAAAGACTTTGCTATGGATGGAATGAGGATGACAAGACTGGCACACTGGAAATGATACATGATTGCTGAAAAATACCCTCAAGCCATGGACAGAGACTCCATAGCGATGACAAGACTTCAGTTGGCAATACCGTGGAATGCATCTGCCATCTGAAATGAAGATTCAATATGAATTACAAAAGGCTGAAAGGTGGCTGCTAAACCACAAAAGATGCCAGCATTCTTGGCCTCCAGAGGAGAATTCAATCCAGGGCAAGTGACGAAGCTTGATGGCTCAGAGGTTTTCTGTGAAAAAGTTTGATTCAAGTAGAAAAGAGATCGAGAGAGCTGACGTAGACA
>NW_017203549.1:0-5980 GCF_001704415.2 Capra hircus | reverse complement strand
GGAAACGCGCCTCCTGTGGATGTAGGGGGGACCATCTTGCTTATTCTCGAGTGAGACGGGTATGTCGGGGAACTTCTTGAGTTGCAGCAAGGGTGTAAAGTACCTTTTGGAAGTTCCAGAGGTTAGGTGTGATTAGCCTCGAGACACCTCAGTGGAAATGGGCCTCATCTCGCCTGGAGGGGAGAACCTCCTGGATTTTCTCGAGTTGCGGCAGGTGCTCTCGACTTACGACGGGACCTCAGGGGCCAGCTCTGGTGGCCTCAGGAAAGGCCAGTCCCCATTCAAGTTTCTAGGGGGCCTCTCAGGATTCCTCTCCTGTCGATGCCGGGCCTAAGACCTTGTGTGAAGTCGGGGCTGGAACCTGAAGATTCCTCTCCAGTGCTGACATGGATCTTGTGGTACTTCTGGAGTCTCCCCAGGGGAGTCAGTCCTCGTCTCGAGTGGGGCATGCACGTGCGCTTTCCTCCTGAGCGGTAGCAGCAGTGTCACGCTTCCCGTCGCGTGGATCAAGGGATCTGTGGCTTTCCCTCTAGGCTTTCCCATGAGGCTTTCCCACAGGGCTGTCCCACATGCCACCTTGGTGTGAGACGATCCTCGGCGTGAAAGTCATGGCAGTGCAGGGAAAACAGGTTCCTCTGGAATGGACTGAGACATCTGGGGAACTCTTGGAATGGTGGCACGACCCTGGAGTTCCTCTGGCCTTTCCTGTGGAGAGCACTTCCTCTTGAGATGCGACGGGAACGCCAGGAATTCTTTCCCGACCACGCAGGGAAAGGATCCCTCCTCTCTAGATACGAGGCGGAAACGGGGCTCCTCTGGATGTGGGTGGGACCCTCGTGCTTCATCTCGAGTGGAGACGGGTATGTCGGTGATCTTCTTGACTTGCCGCAGGGGTGTCAAAGACCCTTTGGAAGTTCCAGAGGTTAGGTGTGATTAGCCTCGAGATGCCTCAGGGGAAATGGGCCTCATCTCGCCTGGAGGGGAGAACCTCCTGGATTATCTTGAGTTGGAGCAGGTGCTCTCGTCTTAGCATGGGGACCTCAGGGACCCGCTCCTGTGGCCTCAGAAAAGGCCAGTGCCCATGGGAGTTGCTAGGGGGCCTCTCAGGATTCCTCTCACGTCGATGCCGGGGCCTAAGACCTTGTGTGGAGAGCCCGAGCGGAGGCGGCGCGGAGCGTTTCGGTTCTCAGTGCCTGGGGCACCGGTGTGTGGTGTGAGGCTGCGGCGGAGCCTCTACACTGAAGGTGCGAGAGGTTGGCAGCTTCGATTGAAGCACATCGAGCGGCGACAGCAGTGAAAGTCATGAGCGACAGCGGCGAGGAGAACTACGGCGAGGGGGAATCCCGTTCTGCTTCCAGAAGCGGAAGTGCTCATGGATCTGGGAAATCTGCAAGTCATACCCCTGCAAGGTCTCGCTCCAAGGAAGATTCCAGGCGTTCCAGATCAAAGTCCAGGTCCAGATCGGAATCTAGGTCTAGATCCAGAAGAAGTTCTCGGAGGCATTATACAAGGTCACGATCTCGGTCCCGGTCCCATAGAAGATCTCGTAGCAGATCTTACAGCAGAGATTATCGAAGACGGCATAGCCACAGTCATTCTCCCATGTCTACTCGCTGGCGTCATGTTGGGAATCGGGCAAATCCTGATCCTAACTGTTGTCTTGGAGTATTTGGATTGAGCTTGTATACTACAGAAAGAGATCTAAGAGAAATGTTCTCTAAATATGGCCCAATTGCTGATGTATCTATTGTATATGACCAGCAGTCTAGACGTTCAAGAGGATTTGCCTTTGTATACTTTGAAAATGTAGATGATGCCAAGGAAGCAAAAGAGCGTGCCAATGGAATGGAGCTTGATGGATGTAGGATCAGAGTTGACTTCTCCATAACGAAAAGACCACATACTCCAACAGCAGGAATTTACATGGGGAGACCTACCTATGGCAGCTCACGCCGTCGAGATTACTATGACAGAGGATATGATCGAGGCTATGATGATCGGGACTATTACAGCAGATCGTACAGAGGAGGAGGAGGAGGAGGAGGAGGATGGAGAGCTGCTCAAGACAGGGATCAGAAATACAGAAGACGGTCACCTTCTCCCTACTATAGTCGTGGAGGATACAGATCACGTTCCAGATCTCGATCATACTCACCTCATCGCTATTAAAGCATGAAGATGAAGACTTTCTGAAACCTGCCCTAGAGTTGGGATATTGTTTGTGGACAATATTTTTTATTGTCTCCTGTTTAAAAAGTGAACAGTGCCTGGTGAAGTTAGGTGACTTTTACACCTTTTATGATGACTACTTTTGGTGGAGTTGAAATGCTGTTTTCATTCTGCATTTGTGTAGTTCGGTGCTTTGTTCAAAGTTAAGTGTTTTCAGAAAAGTATGTTTTACATGTATTTTTTTACAGTCTAAAATTTTGACTGCTGAGAAGTTTCTATTGTACAGAACTTCATTTAAATGGTTTTTCTACTGAATACAGGGTATTCTGAAGATTGAAGCCTGTGTGTAAAATGCTACCAAATGGCAAAAAGCAACAATAACGTTTGGTTTTTACTTTTCTTTCTAACATATCAATGCTTAGGAGAACTGTTCTGATTAGATTGTCAGTAGTAAATTAAAGAAAAAAATGCCCGTTTTCCTCGAGTCCATGAAACATACCATACTTAATATACCTGCAGTTAAGTGATAAAAATTACGCTCTGTAACTCTATACTGCTAGTGTTAAAAACTAAAGATCTTTCAATACAGCAAATGCTTAATGCTTATATAAATGTGACTTTGACAGCCTTTATGTAATCTGTATTATACATAGCAGGGAATAAGATGAGTTGCACAATGTATGCCTTAAAAAGGCTATTTCTTAAAGCTGTTAGAAGGGGATAATGGTATTTCAATTAGTAATCAGCAAGTGAAAATAATATTCCACCACAAATGTACTCTTGTTCTTCTAGCTTTTAAGACTATATGGAAAAACTGGGTGGTTCAGAGTTTTGAGAAAAAAGAAGGGAACACTACACCTGTGTTGTGGATGATCTGAAGACTTTGCCTGTTCATTTTTTAAATACTAATTTCAGGTTCTTTGCTTACCAAAGGAGGCCCAATTTCACTCAAAAGTTTTGAGAACTGTGTTTAAATAAATGCAAAGAAAAGAGTAAAAAGGAAAGAAAAAAAAAAGACCTTGCGAGGAGTTGGGGCAGGAACCTGAGGATTCCTCTACAGTGCTGACATGGATCTTGGGGTAGCTCTGGAGCCCCCCCAGGGAAGTCAGTCTTCGTCTCGAATGGGGGCATGCACGTGCGCTTTCCTCCCGAGCTGTAGCAGCAGTGTCACGCTTCCGGTCGCGTGGATCAAGTGATCTGTGGCTTTTCCTCCAGGCTTTACCACGAGGCTATCCCAGAGGGCTGTCCCACATGCCGCCGAGGTGTGAGTCGAACCTCGGCGTGAAAGTCGAGGCAGTGCAGGGAAAACAGGTTCCTCTGGAATGGACTGAGACATCTAGGGGACTCTTGGAATGGTGGCACGACTCTGGAGTTCCTCTCGCATTTCCTGTGGAGAGCGCCTCCACTTGAGATGCGACGGGAACGCCGGGAATTCTTTCCCGACGAAGCAGGGAAAGGATCCCACATCTCGAGCTACGAGGCGGAAAGGGGCTCCTCTGGATGTGGGCGGGACCCTCGTGCTTCCTATCGAGAGGAGACGGGTATGTCAGGGAACTTCTTGAGTGGCAGCAAGGGTGTGAAGGACCCTTTGGAAGTTCCAGAGGTTAGGTGTGATTAGCCTCCAGACGCTTCAGCGGAAATGGGCTTCATCTCGCCTGGAGGGGAGAACCTCCTGGATTTTCTCGAGTTGCGGCAGGTGCTCTCGACTTACGACGGGGACCTCAGGGACCCGCTCTGGTGGCCTCAGGAAAGGCCAGTCCACATGCGAGTTGCTCGGGGGCCTCTCGGGATTCCTCTACCATCGAGGCCGGGGCCTAAGACCTTGTGTGGAGTCGGTGCCGGAACCTGAGGATTCTTCTGCAGTGCTGACATGGATCTTGGGGTACTTCTGGAGTCTCCCCAGGGGAGTCAGTCCTCGTTTGAGTGGGCGCATGCACGTGCGCTTACCTCCGGAGCTGTGGCAGCAGTGTCATGCTTCCCTTCGCCTGGATCAAGGGATCTGTGGCTTTCCCACGAGGCTTTCCCACAGGGCTATCCCACGTGCCACCGTGGTGTGAGTCGATCGATGGCTTGAAAGTCAACGCAGTGCAAGGAAAACAGGTTTCCCTGGAATGGACTGAGACATCTGGCGAATCTGGGAATGGTGGCACGACCCTGGACTTCCTCTCGACTTTCCTGTGGAGAGCGCCTCCTCTTGAGATGCGACGGAACGCCGGGAATTCTTTCCCGACCACTCAGGGAAAGGATCCCTTCTCTCGAGCTAGGAGGCGGAAACGGTGCTCCTCTGTATGTGGGCGGGACTCTCGTGCTTCCTCTCGAGTGGAGACGGCTATGTCGGGGAAATTCTGGATTTGCAGCAAGGGTGTAAAGGACCCTTTGGAAGTTCCAGAGGTTAGGTGTGATTAGCCTCGAGACGCCTCAGTGGAAATGGTCCTCATGTTGCCAGGAGGGGAGAACCGCCTGGATTTTCTCGAGTTGCGGCAGGTGCTCTCGACTTTCGACGGGGACCTCAGGGACCCGCTCTGGTGGCCTCAGGAAAGGCCAGTCCCTATGCGAGTTGCTCGGGGGCCTCTGGGGATTCCTCTCCCATCGATGCCAGGGCCTAGACCTTGTGTGGAGTCGGTGCCGGAACTTGAGCATTCCTCTGCAGTGCTGACATGGATCTTGGGGTACTTCTGAAGTCTCCCCAGGGGAGTCAGTCCTCGTCTCGAGTGGGGGCATGCTCGTGCGCTTTCCTCCCGAGGTGTAGCAGCATTGTCACGCTTCCCGGCGAGTGGATCAAGGGATCTGTGTCTTTTCCTTGAGGCTTTCCCTCGAGGCTTTCCCACGAGGCTTTCCCACAGGGCTGTCCCACGTGCCACCGTGGTGTGAGTTGATCCTCTGCTGAAAGTCGAGACAGTGCAGGGAAAACAGGTTTCCCTTGAATGGACTTAGACATCTGGGGAACTCTGGGAATGGTGGCACGACCCTGGAGTTCCTCTCGCCTTTCCTGTGGAGAGCGCCTCCTCTTTAGATGGGACGGGAACTCCGGGAATTCTTTCCGGACCACGCAGGGAAAGGATGCATCCTCTCGAGCTATGAGGCAGAAACGGGGCTCCTCTGGATGTGGGCGGGACTGTCGTGCTTCCTCTCCAGTGGAGACGGTTATGTCGGGGAACTTCTTGAGTTGCAGCAAGGGTGTGAAGGACCCTTTGGAAGTTCCAGAGGTTAGGTGTGATTAACCTCGAGACGCCTCAGCAGAAAAGGGCCTCATCTCGCCTGGAGGGGAGAACCTCCTGGATTTTCTCGAGGTGCGGCAGGTGCTGTCGACTTACGACGGGGACCTCAGGGACCCGCTCTGGTGGCCTGAGTAAAGGCCAGTCCCCATTCGAGATGTTTGGGGGCCGCTCGGAATTCCTCTACCGTCGATGCCGGGGCCTAAGACTTTGAGTGGAGTCGGTGACGCAACCTGAGGATTCCTCTCCACTGCTGACATGGATCTTGGGGTACTTCTGGTGTCTCCCCAGGGGAGTCAGTCCTCGTCTCGAGTGGCGGCATGCAGTTCGATTCCCTCCCCAGCTGTAACAGCAGTGTCACGCTTCCCGTCGAGTGGATCAAGGGATCAGTGTCTTTCCCTTGAGGCTATCACATGAGGCTTTCCCAGGAGGCTTTCCCACAGGGCTGTCCCACGTGCCACCGTGGTGTGAGTCGATCCTCGGCATGAAATCGAGGCAGTGCAGGGAAAACAGTATTCCCTGGAATGGACTGAGACATCTGGGGGACTCTGGGAATGGTTGGCAAGACTCTTGAGTTCCTCTCGCCTTTCCTGAGG
>NW_017203548.1:0-5981 GCF_001704415.2 Capra hircus | reverse complement strand
GTGGAGACGGGTATGTCGGGGAACTTCTTGAGTTACAGCAACGATGTGAAGAACCCTTCGGAAGTTCCAGAGGTTAGGTGTGATTAGCATCGAGACGCCTCAGCGGAAATGGGCCTCATCTCGCCTGGAGGGGAGAACATCCTAGATTTTCTCGAGTTGTGGCAGGTTCTTTCGACTTTGGATGGGTACCTCTGGTATCTGCTCTGGTGGCCTCTGGAAAGGCCAGTCCCTATGCGAGTTGCTTCGGGGCCTTCTCGGATTCCTCTCACGTCGATGCCGGGCCTAAGTCCTTGTGTGGAGTCTGTGCCGGAACCTGAGGATTTCTGTCCAGTGCTGACATGGATCTTCGGGTACTTCTGGAGTCTCCCCAAGGGAGTCAGTCCTCGTCTCGAGTGGGGGCATGCACGTGTGCTTTCCTACCGAGCTGTAGGAGCAGTGTCACGCTTCTCGTCAAGTGGATCAAGGGATCAGTGGCTTTCCTTCGAGGCTTTCCCACGAGGCTTTCCCACGAGGCTTTCCCACAGGGCTGTCCCACGTGCCACCGTGGTGTGGAGTCGATCCTCGGCTTGAAAGTCGAGCAGTGCAGGGAAAACAGGTTTCCCTGGAATGTACTGAGACATCTGGGGGACTCTGGGAATGGTGGCACGACCCTGGAGTTCCTCTCGCCTTTCCTGTGGAGAGCGCCTCCTCTTGAGATGCGACGGAACGCCGTGAGTTCTTTCCCCACCACGCAGGGAAAGGAACCCTCCTCTCGAGCTAGGAGGCGGAAACAGGGCTCCTCTGGATGTGGGCGGGACTCTCGTGCTTCCTCTCGAGTGGAGACCGGTATGTCGGGGAACTTCATGAGTTGCAGCAAGTGTGTGAAGGACCCTTTGGAAGTTCCAGAGGTTAGGTTCATTAGCCTCGAGACGCCTGAGCGGAATGGGCCTCATCTCGCCTGGAGGGGAGAACCTCCTCGATACTCTCGAGTTGAGGCAGGTGCTCTCGTTTTACGACGGGACATCAGGGACCTGCTCTGGTGGCCTCAGAAAGGCCAGTCCCGATGCGAGTTGCTTGGGGGCCTCTCGGGATTCTTCTCCGTCGATGCCGGGGCTTAAGATCTTGTGTGGAGTGGGTGCCGGAACTTGAGGATTCCTCTCCAGTACTGACATGGATCTTGATGTATTCTGGAGAATCCCCAGGGGAGTCAGTCCTCGTCCCGAGTGGGGGCATGCACGTGTGCATTCCTCCCGAGCTGTAGCAGCAGTGTTCGCGCTTCCCTTCGCGTGGATCAAGGGATCTGTGGCTTTGCCTCGAGGCTTTCCCACGAGGCTTTCCCACAAGGCTGTCCCACGTGCCACCGTGGGTGTGAGTCGATCCTCGGCTTGAAAGTGGAGGCAGTGCAGGGAAAACAGGTTTCCATGCAGAGGACTGAGACATCTGGGGACTCTGGGAATGGTGGCACGACCCTGGAGTTCCTCTCGCCTTTCCTGTTGAGAGCGCCTCCTCTTGAGATGCGACCGGAACGCCGGGAATACTTTGACCGACCACGCAGGGAAAGGATCCCTCCTCTCGAGCTAGGAGGCAGAAACGGGGGCTCCTCTGGATGTGGGCGGGACTGTCGTTCTTCCTCTCGAGTGGAGACGAGTATGTCGGGGGAAATTCTTTGAGTTGCAGCAAGGGTGTGACGGACCCTTTGGAAGTTCCAGAGGTTAGTTTTGATTAGCTTCGAGACGCCTCATTGGAAATGGGCCTCATCTCGCCTGGAGGGACAACCTCCTGGATTTTCTCAGGTTGCGGAAGGTGCTCTCGACTTGCGACGGGGACCTCAGGGACCCGCTCTGGTGGCCTCAGGAAAGGCCAGTCCCCATGCGAGTTGCTCGGGGGCCTCTCGGGATTCCTCTCCCGTCGATGCTGGGGCCTAAGACCTTGTGTGGAGTCGTTGCTGCAACCTGAGGATTCCCCTCCAGTGCTGACATGGATCTTGGGGGAACTCTGGAGTCTCCCCAGGGGAGTCAGTCCTCGTCTCGTGTGGGGGCATGCACATGGGGCTTTCCTCTGGAACTGAAGCAGCAGTGTCGCGCTTCCCTTCGCGTGGATCAAGGGATCTGTGGCTTTCCCTCGAGGCTTTTCCACGAGGCTTTCCCACAAGGCTGTCCCACGTGCCACTGTGGTGTGAATCGATCTCGGCTTGAAATTCGAGGCAGTGCAGGGAAAACAGGTTTTCCTGGAATGGACTGAGACATCTGGGGAACTCTGGGAATGGTGGCACGACCTGGATTTCCTCTCGCCTTTCCTGTGGAGAACGCCTCCTGTTCAGATGGGCGGGAATGCCAGGAATCCTTTCCCGACGACACAGGGAGAGAATCAATCCTCTCGAGCTATGAGGCGGAAACGGGGCTCCTCTGGATGTGGGCGGGACTCTCGTGTTTCCTCTCGAGTGAAGACGGGTATGTCGGGGAACTTCTTGAGTTGCAGCAAGGGTGTGAAGTACCCTTTAGAAGTTCCAGAGGTTAGGTGTGATTAGCCTCGAGACGCCTCAGCGGAAATGGGCCTCATCTCGCCTGAAGGGGAGAACCTCCTGGATTTTCTCCAGTTGCGGCAGGTGCTTTCCACGTAGGACGGGGACCACAGGGACAAGCTCTGGTGGCCTCAGGGAAGGCCAGTCCCATGCGAGTTGCTCGGGGCCTCTTTAGGATTCCTCTCCGTTGATGCTGGGGCCTAAGTCCTTGTGTGGAGTCGTTGCCAGAATCTGAGGATTCCTCTCCAGTGCTGACATGGATTTTAGGGGTACTTCTAGAGTCTCCCCATGGGAGTCAGTCCTCGTCAGATTGGGGGCATGCACTTGGCTTTCCTTCCGAGCTGTAGGAGCAGTGTCACGCTTCCCTTCGCGTGGATCAAGGGATATGTGCTTTCCCTCGAGCTTTTCCACGAGGCTTTCCCACGAGGCTTTCCCACCGAGGCTTTCCCACAGGGCTGTCCCACGTGCCACTGTGGGGTGAGTCGATCCTCGGCTTGAAAGTAGAGGCAATGCAGGGAAAACAGGTTTCCTTAGGAATGGACTGAGACACTGGGGGACTCTGGGAATGGTGGCACGACCCAGGAGTTCCTCTCGCCTTCATGTTGAGAGCGCTTCCTCTTGAGTTGCCACGGGAACGCCGGGAATTCTTTCCCGATCCTCGCAGGGAAAGGATGCCTCCTCTCGAGGCTAGGAGTCGGAAACGGGGCTCCTCTGGGATGTGGGCGGGACTCTCGTGCTTCCTCTCGAGTAGAGACGGGTATGTCGGGGAACTTCTTGAGTTGCAGCAAGGGTGCGAAGGACCCTTTGGAAGTTCCAGAGGTTAGATGTGATTAGCCTTGGGGACGCCTCAGGAGAAAAATGGCCTCATCTCGCCTGGAGGGGAGAACCTCCTGGATTTTCTCAGAGTTGCTGGCAGGTGCTCTCGAGATACGTCGGGAATTCAGGGACCCACTCTGGTGGCCTCAGGAAAGGCCAGTCCCCATTCGAGTTGCTCGGGTGCCTCTCGGGATTCTTCTCCCGTCGATGCCAGGACGTAAGACCTGTGTGGATTCGGTGCCTGGAACCTGAGGATTCCTCTCCAGTGCTGACATGGATCTTGGGGTTCTTCTGGAGTCTCCCCAGGGGAGTCAGTCCTCGTCTCGAGTGAGGGCATGCACGTGCGCTTTCCTCCTGAGCTGTAGCAGCCAGTGTCACGCTTCCCTTCGTGTGGATCAAAGGGATCTGTGGCTTTCCCTCGAGGCTTTCCCACGAGGTTTCCCACAGGGCTGTCCCACGTGCCACCGTGGTGAGAGTCGATCCTCGGCTTGAAAGTCGAGGCAGTGCAGGGAAAAACAGTTTTCCCTGGAATGGACTGAGACATCTGGGGGACTGTGGGAATGGTGGCACGACGCTGGAGTTCCTCTCGCCTTTCCTGAGGAGAGCGCCTCCTCTTGAGATGCGACCGGGAACGCCCGGGGAATTCTTTCCCAACCACGCAGCGAAAGCATCCCACCTTCGAGCTATGAGGCGGAAACGGGGCTCATCTGGATGTGGGCAGGACTCCTGTGCTTCCTCTCGAGTGGAGACGGGTATGTCGGGGAACTTCTTGAGTTGCAGCGAGGGTGTGAACGACGCTTTGGAAGTTCCAGATGTTAGGTGTGATTAGCCCCAAGACGCCTCAGCGGAAATGGGCCTCATCTCGCCTGGAGGGGAGAACCTCCCTGGATTTTCTCCAGAGTCAGGTGCTCACAACTTATGACCGGGACCTCAGGGACCTGCTCTGGTGACCTCAGGAAAGACCAGTCCCCATGCGAATTGCTCGGGGGCCTCTCAGGATTCTTCTCCCGTCGATGCCAGGGCCTAAGACATTGTGTGGAGATGGTGCCGGAACCTCAGGATTCCTCTCCAGTGCTGACAAGGATCTTGAGGGACTTCTGGAGTCTGCCCAGGGAAGTCAGTCCTCGTCTCCAGTGGTGGCATGCACGTGTGCTTTCCTCCGGAGCTGTAGCAGCAGTGTCACGCTTCCCTTGGTGTGGATCAAGGGATCTGTGGCTTTCCCTCGAGGATTTCCCACGAGGTTTTCCCACGAGGCTTTCCCACAGGGCTGTCCCACGTGCCACCGTGGTGTGAGTCGATCCTCGGCTTGAAAGTCGAGGCAGTGCAGGGAAAACAGGTTTCCCTGGAATGGACTGAGATATCTGGGGGACTCTGGGAATGGTGGCACGACCCTGGAGTTCCTCTCGCCTTTCCTGTGGAGAGCGCCTCCTCTGGAGATGCGACGGGAACCCCAGGAATTCTTTCCCGACACACAGTGAAAGGATCCCTCGTCTCGAGCTATGAGGGAGAAAAGGGGCTCCTCTGGATGTGGGCGGGACTCTCGTGCTTCCTCTCGAGTGGAGACGGGTATGTCGGGGAACTTCTTGAGTTGCAGAAAGGGTGTGAAGGACCCTTTGGAAGTTCCAGAGGTTAGGTGTGATTAGCTTCGAGACGCCTCAGCGGAAATGGGCCTCATCTCGCCTGGAGGGAGAACCTCCTGGATTTTCTCGAGTTGTGGCAGGTGCTCTCGACATACGACGGGGACCTCAGGGACCCGCACTGGTGGCCTCAGGGGAAGGCCATTCCCCATGCGAGTTGCTCGGGGCCCTCTCGGGATACCTGCCCCATCGATGCCGGGGTCTAAGACCTTGTGTGGAGTCGGTGCCGGAACCTGAGGATTCCTCTCCAGTGTGACATGGATCTTGGGGTACTTCTGGAGTCTCCCCAGGGGAGTCAGACATCGACTCGAGTGAGGGCAGGCACGTGCGCTTTCCTCCCGAGCTCTAGCAGCAGTGATACGCTTCTCTTTGCGTGGATCGAGGGATCAGTGGCTTTCCCTCGAGGCTTTCCCACGAGCCTTTCCCACAGGGCTGTCCCACGTGCCACCGTGGTGTGAGTCGATCCTCGTCTTGAAAGTCGAGGCATTGCAGGGAAAACAGTTTTCCCTGGAATGGACAGAGACATCTGGGTGACTCTGGGAATGGTGGGCACGAACCTGGATTTCCTCTCGCCTTTCCTGTGGAGAGCGCCTCCTCTTGAGATGCGATGGGAACGCCGGGAATTCTTTCCCGACCACGCAGGAAAGGATCCCTCCTCTCGAACTAGGAGGCGGAATCGGTGCTCCTCTGTATGTGGGCGGGACTCTCGTGCTTCCTCTCCTCTGGAGACGGGTATGTCGGGGAGTTTCTTTGAGTTTGCAGCAAGGGGTGTGAAGGAACTTTTGGAAATTCCACATGTTAGGTGTGATTAGCCTGGATATGGCTCAGCGGAAATGGGCCTCATCTCGCCTGGAGGAAGAACCACCTGGATTTTCTCCAGTTGAGGCAGGTGCTCACAACTTACGACCGGGACCTCAGGGACCTGCTCTGGTGGCCTCAGGAAAGACCAGTCCCCATGCGAATTGCTCGGGGTCCTCTCGGGATTCCTCCCCGTCGATGCCGAGGCCTAAGACCTTGTGTGGAGATGG
>NW_017203547.1:0-5981 GCF_001704415.2 Capra hircus | reverse complement strand
CATCAGAGTCTTTTCCAATGAGTCAGCTCTTCGCATGAAGTGGCCAAAGTACTGGAGTTTCAGCTTTAGCATCATTCCTTCCAAAGAACTTCCAGGACTGATCTTTTTAGAATGGACTGTTTGGATCTCCTTGTAGTCCAATGGACTCTAAAGAGTTTTTTTTCCAGCACTACAGTTCAAAAGCATCAATTCTTTGGTACTCAGTTTTCTGCACAGTCCAACTCTCATATCCATACATGAATACTGGAAAAACCAAAACCTTGACTAGATGGACCTTAGTTGGAAAAGTTATGTCTCTGCTTTTGAAAATGCTATCTAGGAGGGTCATAATTTTCTCTAAAAGGAGTAAGCGTCTTTTAATTTCCTAGCTCCAATCACAATCTGCAGTGATTTTGGAGCCCAGAAAACAAAAAGTCTGACACTGTTTCCACTGTTTCCCTATCTATTTCCCATGAAGTGATGGGACCAGATGCCATAATCTTTGTTTTCTGTATGTTAAGCTTTAAGCCAACATTTTCACTCTCCTCTTTCACTTTCATCAAGAGGCTTTTTAGTTCCTCTTCACTTTCTGCCATAAGGGTGGCATCATCTGCATATCTATGGTTAATGATATTTCTCCCAGCAATCTTGATTCTGACTTGCGTTTCTTCCAGTCCAGTGTTTGTCATGATGTATTCCGCATATCAGTTAAACAACTAGCATGACAATATACAGCCTTGATGTACTCCTTTTCCTATTTGGAACCAGTCTGTTGTTCCATGTCCAGTTCTAACTGTTGCTTCTTTAACCTGCATATGTGTTTCTTAAGAGGTAGGCCAGGTGGTCTGGTATTCCCATCTCTTTCAGAATTTTCCACAGTTTATTGTGATCCACACACTCAAAGGCTTTGACATAGTCAATAAAGAAGAAATAGACATATTTTCTGGAACTCATTTGCTTTGTCAATGATCCAGCAGATGTTGGCAGTTTGATCTCTGGTTCTTCTGCCTTTTCTAAAGCCAGCTTGAACATCTAGAATTTCCCCGTTCATGTATTACTGAAGCCTCCCTTAGAGAATTTTGAGCATTGGTTTACTAGCGTGTGAGTTGAGTGCAATTGTGTGGTGATTTGACATTATTTTGCCTTTCTTTGGGATTGGAATGAAAACTAAGCTTTTCTGGTCCTTGGCCACTGCTGAGTTTTCCAAATTTGCTGACATATTGAGTGCAGCAATTTCACAGCATCATTAAAAGGGGGCAAAAGCCATAAACAGTCTTTTCTTTTAAACAAGACATACAGATGGATAACAAACACATGAAATATGCTTAACATCATTCATTATTAGAGAAATTAAAATTAAAATTGTAATGTGTAGTCATATCACACTGTTCAGGGCGGCCATCATAAGAAATTCCACAAGCACGATATCCTGGAGAGGGTGTGGAGAAAAGTTAACCCTAATTCACTGTTGTGTAATACAAACTGATACAACCTATATGCAGAACAGTTTGGAGATTTTGGACTAGAACTGTCATATGACATAGCATATGACCAGAGGGAATTAGAATTGAAAGGAACACATTTACCCAATGTTTATTGCAATTCTCTTTACAAAAGCTATGACATGCGTAATCTAGATGCACATCAGCAGATGAATATATAAGGAAATTGTGGTATATATCAAATGGAACATTACTTTACAGAAAAACATATATTTGTGTCACTTTTAATGAGGCAGTTCAACCACAGCATATTATTCACAGTGAAAAAAAGTTAGAAAGAGACAGGCAAATATTGTTTATTAATGCATATAAATGGAATTTAGGAAGACAGTAGCAATGATCCTACATGGAGGCTAGCAAAAGAAGATCCACATATAGAGAACATACTCTTAGACTCAATGGGAGATTTCAAGGATGGGATGATTTGAGAAAATAGCATTGAAACAGGTACATTGCCATACATAAAAGAGATGACCAGTGCAAATTCAATGCATGAAAGATGCACCTAACTCTTGTGCTTGCAGAAGAACCCAGAAGTGTTGGTAACAAAAGGAGGTTTGAGCTGTTTCAGGATAGGGGCACAGGTATCCATCTGGCTGATCATGATGATGTATATGTCAAAAACCATCATAGTAATACACAGTAATTCTATTGCAATTTAAAAAAAATAATTTTAAAAGAAATATGAAGAAATAAAATAATGCATTCAGAAATAGCAGAGACATGCTCCAGAATACAGTCTCAATAGTTGTGTCATATCTACTCAAGAAAGTGGGCTTAGGAGGAGCAGAACATGTGTGCTGGTATAGCAGCTGAAAGTCAAAGAAGATAAGCTTGAGATAGGCAACTATGTAGTTGAAGCTTTACCTCAGTACCATAGTCTAAGTAGTGGAGATGCGTGTGGCAGAATGCAAGCTTAGTAGTCTGGCATGCCTACTCTGGAGCATAGCTCAGTATGAGTTAAATGCATGCACTTGAGCATCCTTTCAGGAGCAATGGTACATGTGTTTCAGGGAGAAGATAAATAGTTGCAGCGAAGTGCTCTAAAATGCTGGACAAATACTTGTAAGAAGAAGGTTCAGAGTGGAAGCTCAGTATTTGTGGGACTAATGCTATAGACTTAGAGTTAAATTGAAGAAAGTAGGGAAGACCAATAGATGATTCAGATATGACCTAAATCAGATCCCTTATGATTATTCAGTGGGTGTGACAAAAGATTTAAGGGATTTGATATGAGAGAGTGCCTGAAGAACAATATGAAGGTTCATGAAATTGTACAGGAGGCAGTGACCAAGACCATCCCCAAGAAAATGAATGCAAAAGGCAAAATGGTTGTCTGAGGAAGCCTTACAAGTGGTTAGGAAAAGAAAAGGAGCAAAAGGCAAAGGAGAAAAGCGAATATCCATATGAATGCAGTGTACTAAAGAATAGCAAAGCGAGATAAGAAAGCCTTCCTTGGTGATGGCCTTTCTTGGAATGCAAAGAAATAGAGGAAAACAATAGAATGGTAAAGACTAGAGATCTCTTCAAGAAAATTAGAGATACAAGGGAAAATCTTATGCAAAATGGGCAAAATAAAGGACAGAAGTTGTATGAACCTAACAGTAGCAGAAGATATTAGAAAAGCAGCAAAAGTCTATAAGAAAAATTGAAGAACTATACAGAAATATCTTCATGATCCAGATAATCATGATAATGTGATCACTCACCTAGAGCCAGACATCCTGGAATATGAAATCAAGTCAGTCTGTGTCCCTGCATGCTGCATGCTTGACACCATCAGGGTCCCTGGAAGCCAAGCAGCTACTCCACCATCACAGTTAACTCTCATTGGAGAAAACCTGCCACAGGTTAAAAAAAAAAAAAAAAAAAAACAACAAACTTGACTTTTGATGTCAAGTTGTGTGTGATGCTTCCAATACACTCAAAGCTAGTGGAGATATGGAACTCCAGTTGAGCAATTTCAAATCCTAAAAGATAGTGGTGAAAGTGCTGAACTCGATATGCCAGCAAATTTGGAAAACTCAGCAGTGGAAACAAGACTGGAAAAGATCAGCTGTTCCAGTATATGTATTTTAGAGCTTGTTCTCTGTAGCCGTGAAATGTGTCCCACAAAATGTTAGACAGGACTGAAGCAATCCTGTGCAAATAGTTGCAAGATTATTATTATTATTTTTTCCTAACTGTGGAAGCTTTTCTGCAATGAAATTTAACTATGAAGGTGGAGCAGCTGCTTGGCTTTCAGGGACCCTGGTGGTGTCAAGTGTTCAGGGTGCAGGGACACAGACTGACTACACCACAGGAGTTATGGCCCTATCAGAGTTTTTGTTGTGGTGGTGGTGTTTGTTTTTTTGCTGTTGTTGTTTTTTTTTTTTTTTTTTTTGAACTCCTAGTAGCTGGCGATCAGAAGGCCTCTTTGGCTAGTCTTCTTCTTATCTCAACCTATTCAGCCATTTAGAAGGCTTCCTTGCCTGGGATCCTTTCTCTGTTGTTCAATGTGTCAGCACATAGACAGACCTCCCTGGCTGGGGTCCTACTCTGTAGACCAGTGCATCTGACACTGAAAGGAGCATCCTGAGTGGGATTCTACTCTAGTATGGTGCATCAGGCACTTAAAGGAGGACCCTGGGTGGTGTCCTGCTCTGCATTTCAGTGTGTTCAGCATTTGATGGGTCAGCCTCAATATTGTAGTAACTGTTAATGCTAGCATGTGGGGAGACAGAGGCTATGGTGATTGCTCCACCCCCTACATGTGACTCAGTGATATTGCCTTGCTTTCATGGCTACCTGGCTTTCCTCCGCAGGCATACCCTACCATAGTCTCCTCCCTTACATCCCCCTCTCTCCATCTCTCCCCAGTAAACAGCAGCCTTCAGCCAGGAATTACCCCAGAATCCATAAACTTCAGCTCCCAGCCACTGCATCTTTCAGGGACACATGTCCTTGTCTGGGGTATGTACGACTGCAGCAAGGAATCTCTGATTATCCTTGCATCTAGGTTTCCACAGGTCAGCTGTTTCACTGTCCACTTTAAATTTTTATTCTATGATTAAGACAATTGCCCAGTGTGGGTTGGAACGTGCTTCATTTCCTTCACACACTCAGATCCAATTCTACAACACTCCTGTTTTTTTCCCCCAGTTCTTTCATCCTACTGAGTTGTACATGGTTCTATATATTCTTTTCCACTTTTCAGGTACTCCTGTTTGCTTTCATCTGATGTTCTGATTACTCTTCTGTGCCTGAAGGTGTATGCCTGATGTATCCATGGAGAGAAGTACTCCACATCCACCTACAGCTCCACCATCTTGTTCTCTTTTCTCACAATAGTTTTAGAGCACAGAATCCACAGTGATAGTAGATGTGCTATAAAATGTGAGTTCAGACATACTCTTGAGGGCAAGCTCAGTGATTTTAGCACAGCTGATTTAAGCATGGATTTAGTGTTGGCCAGACACATGCTTCAAATGTTAAGAAATTATTTACGGTGTTCCAATTCTAGAGCACAAGATCAGTGGTTGTGTAACATTTCCTGTAGAATGCAAGTTCAGTTGTGGAAAGAGGTATGCTCTGCAATGCAGCTGAACAGTTTTAGACATCTTGTGGTAAAGCACATGCTCAATCGTGGCAGGAACTGTGCTCTAGTGTGCATTCAGCACTGGCTGGATGCATGCTGCCAGTGCCAATGGGATGGCTTCAGACAGCCTGCTCCAAAAGTGCAAGCACACTAGTGGCAGAACGTGGGCTCCAGATTGCAAGATAAGTGGTCTCGGTACTTCCAGGCTAGAGCTGAGACGCAGTAGTGATGCATGCAGGCTCCAAAGTGCCATCCTACTATTTGTGCCACACCGCTCTAGAGCACAGTCTAAGTAGTGGTGGGGGAATCCTCAAAAGCACAGTCTCAGGAGATGAAGCACGTGTTCTCTAAAGCAAAGGTTCAGTATTTGAAGCATGCCTGCTCTAGATCATGGGTCTGTATTAGCAGGGGCATGTCTAAAAGTGTGTTTCACTGTTGAGAGGCATGCTGAAGAGCTAAGTTCAGCAGATGCAGCATGCCTGCTCTACATGTGCTTTGGAGTGTTGTCTCAGGAGTTACCGTGCCCTTGCTCAAGAGTGCAGACTGCAGAGGGACATGTTCTCTGAACTCTGGGTTTTTATTTTTGGTTGCATATCCAGAATCAAATTCAGAAAATGTGATATACCTGCTCTGCCACACAAGCTCAGTAGTGGGAAGACAAGCCCTCAAAAGTGCAAGCGCAAGGGTTGTGCATATGTGTATTGTGACGCATAATCAATTGAGGCAGGACATATAAAGTATACACCAGGTCCTGTAGTGTGGCACATCTTCAATAGATATGCAGGTACACTACTCACAGCTTGCACAGTCTAGAGTGCTGGGTGACTAGCAGCCAAATGGCTGGTATAAAATGTCACTGGGGTAATTGTTGCACACATCTTCTTGAGAGCAATACCTCAAGGAAGTGACTTTATTCTTCAGAA
>NW_017203546.1:0-5982 GCF_001704415.2 Capra hircus | reverse complement strand
ATGTCAGCACTGGAGAGGAATCCTCAGGTTCCGGAACTGACTCCTCACAAGGTCTAGGCCCGGCATTGACGGGGAGGAAAACCGAGAGGCCTGCGCAACTCGCATGGGGACTGGCCTTTCTGAGGCCGCCAGAGCGGTCCTGAGGTCCCGTCGTAAGTCGAGAGCACCTGCCGCAATCGAAAAAAAATCCAGGAGGTTCTCCCTCCAGGCGAGATGAGGCCCATTTCCGCTGAGGCCTTCGAGGCTAGTCACATCTAACATCGGGAACTTCCAAAGGGTCCTTCACACCCTTGCTGCAACTCAAGAAGTTCCCCGACATACCCGTCTCACTCGAGAGGAAGCACGAGAGTCCCGCCCACAAAGAGATCCCGTTTCCGCCTCAGAGCTCGAAAGTAGGGATCCTTTTCCTGCGTGGTGGGGAAAGAATTCCCCGCGTTCCCGTCGCATCTCAAGTGGACGCGCTCTCGACAGGAAAGGCGAGAGGTACTCCAGGGGTCGTGCCCACCATTCCAGAGTCCCCAGATGTCTCAGTCCATTCCAGGGAAACCTGTTTTCCCTGCACTGCCTCGACTTTCAAGCCGAGGATCGACTCACACCACGGTGGCACGTGGGACAGCCCTGTGGGAAAGCCTCGTGGGAAAGCCCTCGAGGGAAAGCTACAGATCCCCTGATCGCCGCGAAGGGAAGCGCGAACCTGCTGCTACAGCTCGGAAGGACAGCCACGTGCATGCCCCACTCGAGACGAGGACTGACTCCTCTGGGGAGACTCCAGAAGTACCCAAGATCCATGTCAGCACTGGAGAAGAATCCTCAGGTTTTGGCCCCGACTCCACACAAGGTCTTAGGCCCCGGACATCGACGGGAGAGGAATCCCGAGAGGCCCCGAGCAACTCGCATGGGGACTGGCCTTTCCTGAGGCCACCAGAGCGGGTCCCTGAGGTCCTCGTAGTAAGTCGAGAGAACCTGCCGCAACTCGAGAAAATTCAGGAGGTTCTACCCTACAGGCGAGATGAGGCCCATTTCCGATGAGGCGTCTCGAGGCTAATCACAGCTAACCCCTGGAACTTCCAAAGGGTCCTTCACACCCTTGCTGCAACTCAAGAAGTTCCCCGACATACCCATCTCCACTCGAGAGGAAGCACGAAAGTCCCGCCCACATTCAGAGGAGCCCCCTTTCCGCCTCCTAGCTCGAGAGGAGGGATCCTTTCCCTGCGTGGTGGGGAAAGAATTCCCCGCATTCCCGTCGCATCTCAAGTGGAGGCGCTCTCGACAGGAAAGGCGAGAGGAACTCCAGGGTCGTGCCACCATTCCCAGAGTCCCCGAGATGTCTCAGTCCATTCCAGGGAAACCTGTTTTCCCTGCACTGCCTCGACTTTCAAGCGAGGATCGACTCACACCACGGTGGCACGTGGGACAGCCCTGTGGGAAAGCCTCGTGGGAAAGCCTCCTGGGAAAGCCTCGAGGAAAAGCCACAGATCACTTTATCCAAGCGAAGGGAAGCGCGACAGTGCTGCTACAGCTCGGGAGGAAAGCACACTTTCATGCCCCACTCGAGACGAGGACTGACTCCCTGGGTAGACTCCAGAAGTACCCCAAGATGCATGTCAGCACTGGAGAGGAATCCTCAGGTTCCGGAACTGACTCCTCACAAGGTCTTAGGCCCCGGGATTGACGGGAGAGGAAACCCGAGAGGCCTGCGAGCAACTCGCATGGGGACTGGCCTTTCCTGAGGCCACCAGAGCGGGTCCCTGAGGTCCCTGTCGTAAGTCGAGAGCACCTGCCGCAACTCGAAAAAATCCAGGAGGTTCTCCCCTCCAGGCGAGATGAGGCCCATTTCCGCTGAGGCGTCTTGAAGCTAAACACATCTAACATCTGGAACTTCCAAAGGGTCCTTCACACCCTTGCTGCAACTCAAGAAGTTCCCCGACATACCCATCTCCACTCGAGAGGAAGCACGAAAGTCCCGCCCACATTCAGAGGAGCCCCCTTTCCGCCTCCTAGCTCGAGAGGAGGGATCCTTTCCCTGCGTGGTGGGGAAAGAATTCCCCGCATTCCCGTCGCATCTCAAGTGGAGGCGCTCTCGACAGGAAAGGCGAGAGGAACTCCAGGGTCGTGCCACCATTCCCAGAGTCCCCGAGATGTCTCAGTCCATTCCAGGGAAACCTGTTTTCCCTGCACTGCCTCGACTTTCAAGCCGAGGATCGACTCACACCACGGTGGCACGTGGGACAGCCCTGTGGGAAAGCCTCGTGGGAAAGCCTCCTGGGAAAGCCTCGAGGAAAAGCCACAGATCACTTTATCCAAGCGAAGGGAAGCGCGACAGTGCTGCTACAGCTCGGGAGGAAAGCACACTTTCATGCCCCCACTCGAGACGAGGACTGACTCCCCTGGGTAGACTCCAGAAGTACCCCAAGATGCATGTCAGCACTGGAGAGGAATCCTCAGGTTCCGGAACTGACTCCTCACAAGGTCTTAGGCCCCGGGATTGACGGGAGAGGAAACCCGAGAGGCCTGCGAGCAACTCGCTTGGGGACTGGCCTTTCCTGAGGCCACCAGAGCGGGTCCCTGAGGTCCCTGTCGTAAGTCGAGAGCACCTGCCGCAACTCGAAAAATCCAGGAGGTTCTCCCCTCCAGGCGAGATGAGGCCCATTTCCGCTGAGGCGTCTTGAAGCTAAACACATCTAACATCTGGAACTTCCAAAGGGTCCTTCACACCCTTGCTGCAACTCAAGAAGTTCCCCGACATACCCATCTCCACTCGAGAGGAAGCACGAGAGTCCCGGGCACATCCAGAGGAGCCCCGTTTCTGCCTTCCAGCTCGAGAGGAGGGATCCTTTCCCTGCGTGGTCGGGAAAGAATTCCCGGTGTTCCCGTCGCATCTCAAGAGGAGGCGCTCTCCACAGGAAAGGCGAGAGGAACTCCAGGGTCGTGCCACCATTCCCAGAATCCCCCAGATATCTCAGTCCATTACAGGGAAACCTGTTTTCCCTGCACTGCGTCGACTTTCAAGCCGAGGATCGACTCACACAACGGTGGCACGTGGGACAGCCCTGTGGGAAAGCCTCGTGGGAAAGCCTCGTGGGAAAGCCTCGAGGGAAAGCCACATATAACTTGATGTATCGAACGGAAGCATGACACTGCTACTACAGCTCGGGAGGAAAGCGCACGTACATGCCACCACTAGAGACGAGGACTGACTCACCTGGGGAGACTCCAGAAGTTCCCCAAGATCCATGTCAGCACTGGAGAGGAATCCTCAGGTTCCGGCACCGACTCCACACAAGGTCTTAGGCCCCGGCATCGACGGGAGAGGAATCCCGAGAGGCCCCCGAGCAACTCGCATGGGGACTGGCCTTTCCTGAGGCCACCAGAGCGGGTCCCTGAGGTCCCCGTCGTAAGAGGAGAGCACCTGCCGCAACTCGAGAAAATCCAGGAGTTTCTCCCCTCCAGGCGAGATGAGGCCCATTTCCAATGAGGCCTCTCGAGGCTAATCACATCTAACATCTGGGAACTTCCAAAGGGTCCTTCACACCCTTACTGCAACTGAAGAAGTTCCCCGACATACCCGTCTCCACTCGAGAGGAAGCACGAGAGTCCCGGGCACATCCAGAGTAGCCCCGTTTCCGCCTCATGGCTATAGAGGAGGGATCCTTTCCCTGCGTGGTGGTGAAAAGAATTCCCCGCGTTCCCGTCGAATCACAAGTGGAGGCGCTCTCGACAGGAAAGGCGAGAGGAACTCCAGGGTCGGTGCCACCTTTCCAGAGTCCCCCAGATGTCTCAGTCCATTCCAGGGAAACCTGTTTTCCCTGCACTGCCTCGACTTTCAAGCCGAGGATCGAGACACACCACGGTGGCACGTGGGACAGCCCTGTGGAAAAGCCTCGTGGGAAAGCCTCCTTGGAAAGCCTCGAGGAAAAGCCACAGATCACTTGATCCACGCGAAGGGAAGCGCGACACTGCTGCTACAGCTCGGGAGGAAAGCGCACTTTGATGCCCCCACTCGAGACGAGGACTGACTCCCCTGGGAGACTCCAGAAGTACCCCAAGATCCATGTCAGCACTGGAGAGGAAAACTCAGTTTCCGGCACGACTCCACTCGAGGTCTTAGGCCCGGCGTCGACAGGAGAGGAACCCCGATAGGCTCCCGAGCAACTCGCATGGGACTGGCCTTTCCGAGGCCACCAGAGCGGGTCCCTGAGGTTCCCGTCGTACGTTGAGAGCACCTGCCGCCACTCGAGAAAATCCAGGAGGCTCGCCCTCCAGGCGAGATGAGGCCCATTTCCGCTGAGGCATCTTTAGGCTAATCTCATCTAACCTCTGGAACTTCCAAAGGGTCCTTCATACCTTGCTGCAACTCAAGAAGTTCCCTGACATACCCGTCTCCACTCGAAAGGAAGCACAAGAGTCCCGCCCACTCCAGAGGAGCCCGTTTCTGCTTCCTAGCTCAAGAGGAAGGATCCTTTCCGGTCGGGAAAGAAATTCCGGTGTTCCCGTCGCATCTCAAGAGGAGTGGCTCTCCACAGGAAAGGCGAGAGGAACTCCAGGGTCGTGCCACCATTCCAGAGTACCCCCGATGTCTCAGTCCATTCCTGGGAAAACTGTTTTCCCTGCACTGCCACGACTATCAAGCCGAGGATCCACTCACACAACGGTGGCACCTGGGACAGCCTGTGGGAAAGCCTCATGGGAAAGCCTCTGGGAAAGCCTCGAGAGAAAGCCACAGATCCCTTGAGGCACGCGAAGGAAGCGTGACACTGCTGCTACAGCTCGGGAGGAAAGCGCACGTGCATGCCCTCACTCGAGATGAGGACTGACTCACCTGGGAGACTCCAGAAGTACCCCAAGATCCATGTCATCACTGAGAGGAATCCTCAGGTTCCGGCACCGACTCCACACAAGATCTTAGGCCCCGGCATCACCGGGAGAGGAATCCCGAGAGGCCCCTAGCAACTCACATGCGGACTGGCCTTTCCTGAGGCCACCAGAGCGGGTCCCTGAGGTCCTCGTAGTAAGTCGAGAGAACCTGCCGCAACTCGAGAAAATTCAGGAGGTTCTACCCTACAGGCGAGATGAGGCCCATTTCCGATGAGGCGTCCCGAGGCTAATCACAGCTAACCCCTGGAACTTCCAAAGGGTCCTTCACACCCTTGCTGCAACTCAAGAAGTTCCCGACATACCCATCTCCACTCGAGAGGAAGCACGAAAGTCCCCCACATTCAGAGGAGCCCCCTTTCCGCCTCCTAGCTCGAGAGGAGGGATCCTTTCCCTGCGTGGTGGGGAAAGAATTCCCCGCATTCCCGTCGCATCTCAAGTGGAGGCGCTCTCGACAGGAAAGGCGAGAGGAACTCCAGGGTCGTGCCACCATTCCCAGAGTCCCCGAGATGTCTCAGTCCATTCCAGGGAAACCTGTTTTCCCTGCACTGCCTCGACTTTCAAGCCGAGGATCGACTCACACCACGGTGGCACGTGGACAGCCCTGTGGGAAAGCCTCGTGGAAAGCCTCCCTGGGAAAGCCTCGAGGAAAAGCCACAGATCACTTTATCCAAGCGAAGGGAAGCGCGACAGTGCTGCTACAGCTCGGGAGGAAAGCACACTTTCATGCCCCACTCGAGACGAGGACTGACTCCCCTGGGTAGACTCCAGAAGTACCCCAAGATGCATGTCAGCACTGGAGAGGAATCCTCAGGTTCCGGAACTGACTCCTCACAAGGTCTTAGGCCCCGGATTGACGGGAGAGAAACCCGAGAGGCCTGCGAGCAACTCGCTTGGGGACTGGCCTTTCCTGAGGCCACCAGAGCGGGTCCTGAGGTCCCTGTCGTAAGTCGAGAGCACCTGCCGCAACTCGAAAAAATCCAGGAGGTTCTCCCCTCCAGGCGAGATGAGGCCCATTTCCGCTGAGGCGTCTTGAAGCTAAACACATCTAACATCTGGAACTTCCAAAAGGGTCCTTCACACCCTTGCTGCAACTCAAGAAGTTCCCCG
>NW_017203545.1:0-5982 GCF_001704415.2 Capra hircus | reverse complement strand
ACTGACTTCACACAAGATCTTAGGCACCGGCATCGAAGGGAGAGGAATCCCGAGAGGCCCCTGAGCAACTCGCATGGGGACTGGCCTTTCCTGAGGCCTCCAGAGCGGGTCCCTGAGGTCCCCATCGCAAGTTGAGAGCACCTGCCTCAACTCGAGAAAATCCAGGAGGTTCTCCCCTCCAGGCGAGATGAGGCCCATTTCCGCTGAGGCGTCTCGAGGCTAATCACATCTAACATCTGGAACTTCCAAAGGGTCCTTCACACCCTTGCTGCAACTCAAGAAGTTCCCCGACATACCGGTCTCAACTCAAGAGTAACATGAGAGTCCGCCCATTTCCAGAGTGGCCCCGTTTCCGACTGCTAGCTCGAGAGGAGAGATCCTTTCCCTGCGTGGTCGGGAAAGAATTCCTAGCATTCCTATCGCATCTCAAGAGGAGGCGCTCTCCACACGAAAGACGAGAGGAACTCCAGGATCAGGCCCCATTCCCAGAGTCCCCCTGATTTCTCAGGCCATTGCAGGGAAACCTGTTTTCCCTGCACTGCCTCGACTTTCAAGCCGAGGATCGACTCACACCACCGTGGCACGTGTGGGACAGCCCTGTGGGGAAGCCTCGTGGGAAAGCCTTGTGGGAAAGCCTCGATGGAAAGCCACAGATCCCTTGATCCACGCGAAGGGAAGCGCCACACTGCTGCTAAAGCTCCGGAGGAAAGCGCACGTGCATGCCCCCACTCGAGCCGATGACTGACTCCCCTGGAGAGACTCCAGAAGTACCCCAAGATCCATGTCAGCACTGGAGAGGAATCCTCAGTTTCTGGCACAGACTCCACACAAGGTCTTAAGCCCCGGCTTCGACGGGAGAGGAATCCCGAGAGGCCACCGAGCAACTCGCTTGGGGACTGGCCTTTCCTGTGGCCACAAGAGCGGGTGCCTGAGGTCCCCGTCGTAAGTCGAGAGCACCTGCCGCAACTCGAGAAAATCCAGGAGGTTCTCCCCTCCAGGCGAGTTGAGGCCCATTTCCGCTGAGGCGTCTCCAGGATATTCACCTAACCTCTGGAACATCCAAAGGTTTCTTCACACCTTGCTGCAACTCAAGAAGTTCCCCGACATACCCGTCTCCACTCGAGAGGAAGCACGAGAGTCCCGCCCACATCCAGAGGAGCCAGGATTCCGCCTGCTAGCTCGAGAGGAGGGCCTTTCCCTTCGTGTCGGCAAAGCATTCCCGGCGTTCCCGTCCGACCTCAAGAGGAGGCACTCTCTACAAGAAAGGCGAGAGGAACTCCAGGGTCGTGCCACCATTCCCAGAGTCCCCCAGATGTCTCAGTCCATTCCAGGGAAACCTGTTTTCCCTGCACTGCCTCGACTTTCAAGCCGAGGATCGACTCACACCACGGTGGCACGTGGACAGCCCTGTGGGAAAGCCTCGTGGGAAAGCCTCGTGGAAAAAGCCTCGAGGGAAAGCCCCTGATCCCTTGATCCACACGAAGGGAAGCGTGACACTGCTGCTTCGCTCGGGAGGAAAGCGCACGTGCATTCCCCACTCGAGACGACGACTGACTCCCCTGGGGAGACTCCAGAAGTACCCCAAGATCCATCTCAGCACTTGAGAGGAATGCTCAGGTTCCGGCACCTACTCCACGCAAGATCTTAGGCCACGGCATCCACCGAGAGGCCCCCGAGCAACTCGCATGGGGACTGGCCTTGCCTGAGGCCACCAGAGCGGGTCCCTGAGGTCCCCGTCGTAAGTCGAGAGCACCTGCCGCAACTCGAGAAAATCCAGGAGGTTCTCCCCTCCAGGCGAGATGAGGCCCATTTCCGCTGAGTCGTCTCGAGGCTAATCACACCTAAACTCTGGAACTTCCAAAGGGTCCTTCACACCCTTGCTGCAACTCAAGAAGTTCCCCGAGATACCAGACTACACTCGAGAGGAAGCACGAGAGTCCTGCCCACATCCAGAGGAGCCCCGTTTCCGCCTCCTAGCTCGAGAGGAGGGATCCTTTCCCTGCGTGGTCGGGAAAGAATTCCCGGCTTTCCCGTCACATCTCAAGTGGAGGCGCTCTCCACAGGAAAGGCGAGAGGAACTCCAGGGTTGTGCCACATTCCCAGAGTCCCCCAGATGTGTCAGTCCATTCCAGGGAAACCTGTTTTCCCTGCACTGCCTCGACTTTCAAGCCGAGGATCGACTCACACCTCGGTGGCACGTGGGACAGCCCTGTGGGAAGGCCTCGTGGGAAAGCCTCTAGGGAAAGCCACAGATCCGTTGATCCACGCGAAGGGAAGCGCCACACTGCTGCTGCAGCTCGGGAGGAAAGCGCTCTTGCATGCCCTGACTCGAGACGAGGATTGACTCCCCTGGTGAGCCTCCAGAAGTAACCCAAGATCCATGTCTGCACTGAAAAGGAAACCTCAGGTTCCAGCACCGACTCCACACAAGGTCTTAGGCCCCAGCATCGACTGGAGAGGAATCCCGAGAGGCGCCCAAGCAACTCGCATGGGTACTGTCCTTTCCTGAGGCCACCAGAGCGGGTCCCTGAGGTCCCCGATGTAAGTCGAGAGCACCTGCCGCAACTCGAGAAAATCCCGGAGGTTCTCCCCTAAAGGCGAGTTGAGGCCCATTTCCGCAGAGGTGTCTCGAGGCTAATCACACCTAACCTCTGGAATTCCAAATGGTCCTCAAAACCATGCTGCAACTCAAGATGATCCCGACATACCCGTCTCCACTCGAGAGGAAGCACGAGAGTCCCGCCCACATCCAGAGGAGCCCCGTTTCCGCCTCCTAGCTCGAGAGGAGGGATCCTTTCCCTGCGTGGTCGGGAAAGAATTCCCGGCGTTCCCGTCGCATCTCAAGAGGAGGCACTTTCCACAGGAAAGGCGAGAGGAACTCCAGGGTCGTGCCACCATTCCCAGAGTCCCCTGGATGTCTCAGTCCATTCCAGGGAAAGCTGTTTTCCCTGCAGTGCGTCGGCTTTCAAGCCGAGGATCGACTCACACCATGGTGGCACGTGGGACAGCCTTGTGGGAAAGCCTCGTGGGAAAGCCTCGAGGGAAAGACCCTGATCCCTTGATCCACGCAAAGGGAATCGCGACACTGCTGCTACAGCTCGGGAGGAAAGCGCACGTGCATGCCCCCTCTCGAGACGAGGACTGACTGCCCTGGGGAGACTCCAGAAGTACCCTAAGATCCATGTTTGCACTGGAAAGGAATCCTCAGGTTCCGGCACTGACTCCACACAAGGTCTTAGGCCCCAGCATCGAAGAGACAGGAATCCCGATAGGCCCCAGAGCAACTCGCATGGGGACTGGCCTTTCCTGAGGCCACCAGAGCGGATCCCTGAGGTCCCGGTCGTAAGTCGAGAGCACCTGCCGCATCTCGAGAAAATCCAGGAGGTTCTCCCCTCCAGGCGAGATGAGGCCCATTTCCGTTGAGGCAACTAGGGGTAATCACGCTTTAACTCTGGAACTTCCAAAGGGTCCTTCACACCCTTGCTGCAACTCAAGAAGTTCCCCGACATACCCGTGTCCACTCAAGAGGAATCCGAGAGTCCGCGCCCATATCCAGAGTGGCCCCGTTTCCGCCTGCTAGCTCGAGAGGAGGGATACGTTCCCTGCGTGGTCAGGAAAGAATTCCCGGCGTTCCCGTCGCATCTCAAGAGGAGGCGCTCTCCACAGGAAAGGCGAGAGAACTCCAGGGTCGTGCCACATTCCCTGAGTCCCCAGATGTCTCAGTCCATTCCTGGGAAAACTGTTTTCCCTTCACTGCCTCGACTTTAAAGCCGAGGATCGACTCACACCACCGTGGCACGTGGGAAAGCCCTGTGGGAAAGCCTCGTGGGAAAGCCTCATGGGAAAGTCTAGATGGAAAGCCACAGATTCCTTGATCCACGAAAAGGGAAGCGTGACACACTGCTACAGCTCGGGAGGAAAGCGCACGTGCATGCCCCCACTCGAGACGAGTACTTACGCCCTCTGGGGAGATTGCAGAAGTCCCGAAGATCTATGTCGGCACTGGAGAGGAATCCTCAGGTTCCGGCACTGACTCCACACAAGGTCTTAGGCCCCGGCATCGACGGGAGAGGAATCCCGAGAGGCCCCCGAGCAACTCGCATGGGGACTGGCCTTTCCTGAGGCCACCAGAGTGGGTCCCTGAGGTCCCCGTCGTAAGTCGAGAGCACCTGCCGCAACTCGAGAAAATCCAGGAGGTTCTCCCCTCCAAGCGACATGAAGCCCATTTCCGCTGAGGTATCTCGAGGCTAATCACTCCTTACCTCTGGAACTTCCAAAGGGTCCTTCACACCCTTGCTGCAACTCAAGAAGTTCCGCGACATACCCGTCTCCACTCGAGAGGAAGCAGGAAAGTGCCGCTCACATCAAGAGGAGCCAAGTTTCCGCCTCCTAAGCTCGAGAGGTTTGATCCTTTCCCTGCGTGGTGGGGAAAGAATTCGCGGCGTTCACGTCGCATCTCAAGACGAGGCGCTCTCCAGAGGAAAAGCGAGAGGAACTCCAGGTTCGTTCCACCATTTGCCTGAGTCCCCCAGATGTCTCAGTCCATTCCAGGGAACCTGGTTTCCCTGCACTGCCTCGACTTTCAAGCCGAGGATCGACTCACACCACTGTGGCACGTGGGAAAGCACTGTGGGAAAGCCTCGTGGGAAAGCCTCATGGGAAAGTCTAGAGGGAAAGCCACAGATCCCTTGATCCACGAAAAAGGGAAGCGTGACACTGCTGCTACAGCTCGGGAGGAAAGCGCACGTGCATGCCCCCACTCGAGACGAGGACTTACGCCTCTGGGAGACTACAGAAGTCCCCGAAGATCCATGTTGGCACTGGAGAGGAATCCTCAGGTTCCGGCACTGACTCCACACAAGGTCTTAGCCCCGGCATCGACGGGAGAGGAATCCCGAGAGGCCACCGAGCAACTCGCATGGGGACTGGCCTTTCCTGAGGCCACCAGAGTGGGTCCCTGAGGTCCCCGTCGTAAGTCGAGAGCACCTGCCGCAACTCGAGAAAATCCAGGAGGTTCTCCCCTCCAGGCGACATGAGGCCCATTTTCGCTGAAGTATCTCGAGGCTAATCACACCTTACCTCTGGAACTTCCAAAGGGTCCTTCACACCCTTGCTGCAACTCAAGAAGTACCCGACATACCCGTCTCCACTCGAGAGGAAGCAGGAAAGTGCCGCCCCAATCAAGAGGAGCCACGTTTCCGCCTCCTAGCTCGAGAGGTTTGATCCTTTCCCTGCGTGGTGGGGAAGATTTCGCGGCGTTCCCGGTCGCATCTCAAGAGGAGGCGCTCTCCAGAGGAAAAGCGAGAGGAACTCCAGGTTCGTGCCACCATTGCCAGAGTCCCCAGATGTCTCAGTCCATTCCAGGGAACCTGGTTTCCCTGCACTCTCTCGACTTTCAAGCCGAGGATCGACTCACAGCACAGTGGCACGTGGGGCAGCCCTGTGGGAAAGCCTCGTGGGAAAGCCTCGAGGGAAATCCACAGATCCCTTGATCCACGCGAAGGGAAGCGTGACACTGCTGCTACAGCTCGGGAGGAAAGCGGCACGTGCATGGCCCCACTCGAGACGAGGACTGACACCCCTGGGGAGACTCCAGAAGTACCCCAAGATCCAGGTCAGCACTGGAGAGGAATCCTCAGGTTCCAGCACCGACTCCACACAAGGTCTTAGGCCCCTGCATCGACGTGAGAGGAATCCGTGAGGCCCCAGAACAACTTGCATGGGGAACTGATCTTTCCTGAGGCCACCACAGTGGGTCCCTGCGGTCCTGTCGTAAGTCGAGAGCACCTGCTGCAAACTCGAGAAAATCCAGGAGGTTCTCCCCTCGCAGGCGAGCTGATTCCCATTACCGCTGAGGTATCTCGAGGCTAAATCACACCTTACCTCTGGAACTTCCAAAGAGTCCTTCACAGCCCTTACTGCAACTCAAGAAGTACCCGACATACCCGTCTCCACCCGAGAGGAAGCACGAGAGTCCTGCCC
>NW_017203544.1:0-5983 GCF_001704415.2 Capra hircus | reverse complement strand
GAGGCCCCCGAGCAACTTGCATGGGGACTGGCCTTTCCTGAGGCCACCAGAGCGGTCCTGAGGTCGCCCGTCGTTAGTCGAGAGCACCTGCCACAAACTCGAGAAAATCCAGGAGGTTCTCCCTTCCAGGCGAGATAAGGACCATTTCCGCTGAGGTGTCTCAAGGCTAATCACACCTAACCTCTGGAACTTACAAAGGGTCCTTCACACCCTTGCTGCAACTCAAGAAGATCCCAACATACCCGTCTCCACTCGAGAGGAAGCACGAGAGTCCCGCCCAAATTCAGAGGAGCCCGTTTCCGCCTCCTAGCTCGAGAGGAGGGATCCTTTCCATCAGTGATCGGGAAAGAGTTCCCAGTGTTTCCGGTGCATCTCAAGAGGAGGCGATCTCCACAGGAAAGGCGAGAGGAACTCCAGGGACGTGCCACCATTCCCTAAGTCCCCCAGATGTCCCAGTCCATTCCAGGGACACCTGTTTTCCCTGCACTGGCCTCTACTTTCAAGCCGAGGATCGACTCACACCACTGTGGCACGTGGGACAGCCCTGTGGGAAAGCCTCGTGGGAAAGCCTCGAGAGAAAGCCTCGTGGGAAAGCCTCGAGGGAAGCCACAGTTGCTTTGATTCACGCGAACGGAAGTGTGACACTGCTGCTACATCTCGGAAGGAAAGCGCACGTGCATGCGCCCACTCGATACGAGGACTGACTACCCTGGAGAGACTCCAGAAGTACCCAAAGATCCACATCAGCACTGGCGAGGAATCCTCACGTTCCGGCACCGACTCCAAACAAGGTTTTAGGCCCCTGCATCGACGGGAGAAGAATCCCGAGAGGCCCGGAGCAACTAGCATGGGTACTGGCCTTTCCTGAGGCCATCAGAGCGGGTCCCTGAGGTCCCGTCATAAGTCGAGAGCAACTGCCGCAACTCGATAAAATCCAGGAGGTTCTCCCTCCAGGCGAGATGAGGCCGTTTCCTCTGAGGCGTCCCCCAGGCTAATCACACCTAACCTCTGGAACTTCGAAAAACGTCTTCACATCCTTGCTGCAACTCAAGAAGTTCCCCGACATACCCGTCTCCACTCGAGAGGAAGCACGAGAGTCCCCCGCCCACATCCAGAGGAGCCCCCGTTTCCGCCTCATAGCACGAGAGGAGGGATCCTTTCCTGCATGGTCGGGAAAGAATTCCCGGCGTTCCCGTCGCATCTCAAGAGGGTAGGCTTTCCACAGGAAAGGCGTCAGGAACTCCAGGGTCCTTCCACATTCCCAGAGTCGCCCAGATGTCTCAGGCCATTCCAGGGAAGGCCTGTTTTCCCGCACTGCTGCCTCAAATTTCAAGCCGAGGATCGACTCACACCATGGTGGCACGTGGATAGCGCTGTGGTAAAGCCTCGTGGGAAAGCCTGGTGGGAAAGCCTCTAGGGAAAGCCTCGAGGGAAAGCCACTGTTCCCTTGATTCACGCGAAGGGAAGCATGACACTGCTGCTACAGCTCGGGAGGTAAGCGCTCGTGCATGCCCCACTCGAGACGAGGACTGACTCCCCTGGGGAGACTCCAGAAGTACCCCAATATCCAAGTCAGCACTGGAGAGGAATCCCTCAGGTTCCGGCACCGACTCCAAACAAGGTCTTAGGCCCGGGCATCGACGGTAGTGGAATCCCGAGATGCCCCCGAGCAACTCGCATGGGGACTGGCCTTTCTGAGGCCACCAGAGCGGGTCCCTGAGGTCCCCCGTCGTAAGTCGAGAGCACCTGCCGCAACTCGAGAAAATCCAGGAGGTTCTCCCCTCCAGGCGAGATGAGGCCCATTTCCGCTGAGGCGTCTCGAGGCTAATCACACGTAACCTCTGGAACTTCCAAAGGGTCCTTCACACCCTTGCTGCAACTCAAGAAGTTCCCCGACATACCCGTCTCCACTCGAGAGGAAGCACGAGTGTCCCACCCACATCCAGAGGAGCCCTGTTTCCGCCTCATAGCTCGAGAGCATTGATCCTTCCCCTGCATGGTCGGAAAAGAATTCACGGCGCGTTTCCAACGCATCTTAAGTGGAGGCGCTCTCCACAGGAAAATAGAGAGGACTCCAGGGTCGTGCCACCATTCCCAGAGTCCCCCAGATGTCTCAGTCCATTCCAGGGAAACCTTTATTCCCTGCACTGCCTCGACTTTCAAACGAGGATCGACTCACACCACAGTGGCACGTGGGACAGCCCTGTGGGAAAGCCTCGTGGGAAAGCCTCGAGGGAAAGCCACAGATCCCTTGATCCATGCGAAGGGAAGCGTGACACTGCTGCTACAGATCGGGAGGAAAGCGCACGTGCATGCCCCCAGTGGAGTAGCGGACTGACTGCCCTGAGAGACTCCAGAAGTACACCAAGATCCATGTCAGCACTGCAGAGGAATCCTCAGGTTCCAGCACCGACTCCACACAAGATCTTAGGCACCGGCATCGAAGGGAGAGGAATCCCGAGAGGCCGCCCCAACTCGCATGGGGACTGGCCTTTCCTGAGGCCTCCAGAGCGGGTCCCTGAGGTCCCCGTCGTAAGTTGAGAGCACTGCCGCAACTCGAGAAAATCCAGGAGGTTCTCCCTCCAGGCGAGATGAGGCCATTTCCGCTGAGCGCTCGAGGAATTCTAACATCTGGAAGGGGTCCTTCACACCCTTGCTGCAACTCAAGAAGTTCCCCGACATACCGGTCTCCCACTCAAGAGTAACATGAGAGTCCCGCCCATTTCCAGAGTGGCCCCGTTTCCGACTGCTAGCTCGAGAGGAGGGATCCTTTCCCTGCGTGGTCGGGAAAGAATTCCTAGCATTCCTGTCGCATCTCAAGAGGAGGCGCTCTCCACAGGAAAGACGAGAGGAACTCCAGGATCAGGCCCCATTCCCAGAGTCCCCTGATTTCTCAGGCCATTGCAGGGAAACCTGTTTTCCCTGCACTGCCTCGACTTTCAAGGGAGGATCGACTCACACCACGGTGGCAACGTGGGACAGCCCTGTGGGGAAGGCCTCGTGGAAAGCCCTGTGGGAAAGCCTCGAGGGAAAGCCCCTGATCCCTTGATCCACGCAAAGGGAAGCGTGACACTGCTGCTTGCTGCTCGGGAGGAAAGCGCACGTGCATTCGCCCACTCGAGACGACGACTGACCCCCTGGGAGACTCCAGAAGTACCCCAAGATCCATCTCAGCACTTGAGAGGAATGCTCAGGTTCCGGCACCTACTCCACACAAGATCTTAGGCCCCGGCATCCACTGGAGAGGAATCCCGAGAGGCCCCGAGCAACTCGCATGGGGACTGGCCTTGCCTGAGGCCACCAGAGCGGGTCCTGAGGTCCCCGTCGTAAGTCGAGAGCACCTGCCGCAACTCGAGAAAATCCAGGAGGTTCTCCCCTCCAGGCGAGATGAGGCCATTTCCGCTGAGGCGTCTCGAGGCTAATCACACCTAAACTCTGGAACTTCCAAAGGGTCCTTCACACCCTTGCTGCAACTCAAAGAAGTTCCCCGACATACCCGACTACACTCGAGAGAAGCACGAGAGTCCCGCCCACATCCAGAGGAGCCCGTTTCCGCCTCCTAACTCGAGAGGAGGGATCCTTTCCCTGCGTGGTCGGAAAGAATTCCGGCGTTCCGTCACACCTCAAGTGGAGGCGCTCTCCACAGGAAAGGCGAGAGGAACTCCGGGGTTGTGCCACATTCCCAGAGTCCCCCAGATGTGTCAGTCCATTCCAGGGAAACCTGTTTTCCCTGCACTGCCTCGACTTTCAAGCCGAGATCGACTCACACCTCGGTGGCACGTGGGACAGCCCTGTGGGAAGGCCTCGTGGGAAAGCCTCGAGGGAAAGCCACAGATCCCTTGATCCACGCGACGGGAAGCGTGACACTGCTGTTACAGCTCGGGAGGTAAGCGCACGTGCATACCCGCACTCGAGACGACGAGTGACTCCCCTGGGGAGACTCCAGAAGTACCCCAGGATCCATGTCAGCACTGGAGAGGAATCCTCAGGTTCCGCACCGACTCCAAACAAGGTCTTAGGGCCTGGCATCGAAGGGAGAGGAATCCCGAGAGGCCCCCGAGCAACTTGCATGGGGACTGGCCTTTCCTGAGGCCACCAGAGCGGGTCCCTGAGGTCCCCGTCGTTAGTCGAGAGCACCTGCCACAACTCGAGAAAATCCAGGAGGTTCTCCCTTCCAGGCGAGATAAGGACCATTTCCGCTGAGGTGTCCTCAAGGCTAATCACACCTAACCTCTGGAACTTACAAAGGGTCCTTCACACCCTTGCTGCAACTCAAGAAGATCCCCAACATACCCGTCTCCACTCGAGAGGAAGCACGAGAGTCCCGCCAAATTCAGAGGAGCCCCGCGTTTCCGCCTCCTAGCTCGAGAGGAGGGATCCTTTCCATCAGTGATCGGGAAAGAGTTCCCAGTGTTTCCGGTGCATCTCAAGAGGAGGCGATCTCCACAGGAAAGGCGAGAGGAACTCCAGGGACGTGCCACCATTCCTAAGTCCCCCAGATGTCCAGTCCATTCCAGGGACACCTGTTTTCCCTGCACTGCCTCTACTTTCAAGCCGAGGATCGACTCCACCACTGTGGCACGTGGGACAGCCCTGTGGGAAAGCCTCGTGGGAAAGCCTCGAGAGAAAGCCTCGTGGGAAAGCCTCGAGGGAAGCCACAGTTGCTTTGATTCACGCGAACGGAAGTGTGACACTGCTGCTACATCTCGGAAGGAAAGCGCACGTGCATGCCCCCACTCGATACGAGGACTGACTACCCTGGAGGAGACTCCAGAAGTACCCCCAAGATCCACATCAGCACTGGCGAGGAATCCTCACGTTCCGGCACCGACTCCAAAACAAGGTTTTAGGCCCCTGCATCGACGGGAGAAGAATCCCGAGAGGCCCCGAGCAACTAGCATGGGTACTGCCTTTCCTGAGGCCATCAGAGCGGGTCCCTGAGGTCCCGCGTCATAAGTCGAGAGCAACTGCCGCAACTCGATAAAATCCAGGAGGTTCTCCCCTCCAGGCGAGATGAGGCCCGTTTCCTCTGAGGCGTCCCCAGGCTAATCACACCTAACCTCTGGAACTTCGAAAACGTCCTTCACATCCTTGCTGCAACTCAAAGAAGTTCCCCGACATACCCGTCTCCACTCGAGAGGAAGCACGAGAGTCCCGCCCACATCCAGAGGAGCCCCGTTTCCCCTCATAGCACGAGAGGAGGGATCCTTTCCCTGCATGGTCGGGAAAGAATTCCCGCGTTCCCGTCGCATCTCAAGAGGGTAGGCTTTCCACAGGAAAGGCGTCAGGAACTCCAGGGTCCTTCACCATTCCCAGAGTCGCCCAGATGTCTCAGGCCATTCCAGGGAAAGCCTGTTTTCCCGGCACTGCCTCAAATTTCAAGCCGAGGATCGACTCACCCATGGTGGCACGTGATAGCGCTGTGGTAAAGCCTCGTGGGAAAGCCTGGTGGAAAGCCTCTAGGGAAAGCCTCGAGGGAAAGCCCACTGTTCCCTTGATTCACGCGAAGGGAAGCATGACACTGCTGCTACAGCTCGGGAGGTAAGCGCTCGTGCATGCCCCCACTCGAGACGAGGACTGACTCCCCTGGGGAGACTCCAGAAGTACCCCAAATAGCCAAGTCAGCACTGGAGAGGAATCCTCAGGTTCGCGCCCGACTCCAAACAAGGTCTTAGGCCCGGGCATCGACGGTAGTGGAATCCCGAGATGCCCCCGAGCAAACTCGCATGGGACTGCCTTTCTGAGGCCACCAGAGCGGGTCCCTGAGGTCCCCGTCGTAAGTCGAGAGCACCTGCCGCAACTCGAGAAAATCCAGGAGGTTCTCCCCTCCAGGGCGAGATGAGGCCCATTTCCGCTGAGGCGTCTCGAGGCTAATCACACGTAACCTCTGGAACTTCCAAAGGGTCCTTCACACCCTTGCTGCAACTCAAGAAGTTCCCCGACATACCGGTCTCCACTCAAGAGTAACATGAGAGTCCCGCCC
>NW_017203543.1:0-5984 GCF_001704415.2 Capra hircus | reverse complement strand
AAATAAATATTTTTAAAATAAATAAAAAATAAAGACAAGAAGCCTTGACTATCTGTATTGGTCAGCTCTCTCTACCCTAACAAAATACAGAGATGGGGTTGCTTAGACAAAGAAACTTATTCTCTCACAGTTTGGAAAGCTGTAAGTTCAAGATAAAGATACCAGTGTCATTGGGTGTCTTGTGAGATCTCTTCATGCTTATGAAGATCATCGTTCCTCTCTGTCCTCACAAGGTATTTTTTCTAAGTCATGAATCAAGGCAAATTGGAAGTGGTCAAACAAGAGATGGCAAGGGTGAACGTCGACATTCTAGGAATCAGCGAACTAAAATGGACTGGAATGGGTGAATTTAACTCAGATGACCATTATATCTACTACTGCGGGCAGGAATCCCTCAGAAGAATGGAGTAGCCATCATGGTCAACAAAAGAGTCCGAAATGCAGTACTTGGATGCAATCTCAAAAAACGACAGAATGATCTCTGTTCGTCTCCAAGGCAAACCATTCAATATCACAGTTATCCAAGTCTATGCCCCAACCAGTAACGCTGAAGAAGCTGAAGTTGAACGGTTTTATGAAGACCTACAAGACCTTTTAGAACTAACACCCAAAAAAGATGTCCTTTTCATTATAGGGGACTGGAATGCAAAAGTAGGAAGTCAAGAAACACCTGGAGTAACAGGCAAATTTGGCCTTGGAATGGGAATGAAGCAGGGCAAAGACTAATAGAGTTTTGCCAAGAAAATGCACTGGTCATAGCAAACACCCTCTTCCAACAACACAAGAGAAGACTCTACACATGGACATCACCAGATGGTCAACACCGAAATCAGATTGATTATATTCTTTGCAGCCAAAGATGGAGAAGCTCTATACAGTCAACAAAAACAAGACCAGGAGCTGACTGTGGCTCAGATCATGAACTCCTTATTGCCAAATTCAGACTTAAATTGAAGAAAGTAGGGAAAACGCTAGACCATTCAGGTATGACCTAAATCAAATCCCTTATGATTATACAGTGGAAGTGAGAAATAGATTTAAGGGCCTAGATCTGATAGATAGAGTGCCTGATGAACTATGGAATGAGGTTCGTGACATTGTACAGGAGACAGGGATCAAGACCATCCCCATGGAAAAGAAATGCAAAAAAGCAAAATGGCTGTCTGGGAGGCCTTACAAATAGCTGTGAAAAGAAGAGAGGTGAAAAGCAAAGGAGAAAAGGAAAGATATAAGCATCTGAATGCAGAGTTCCAAAGAATAGCAAGAAGAGATAAGAAAGCCTTCTTCAGCGATCAATGCAAAGAAATAGAGGAAAACAACAGAATGGGAAAGACTAGAGATCTCTTCAAGAAAATTAGAGATACCAAGGGAACATTTCATGCAAAGATGGGCTCGATAAAGGACAGAAATGGTATGGACCTAACAGAAGCAGAAGATATTAAGAAGAGGTGGCAAGAATACACAGAAGAACTGTACAAAAAAGATCTTCATGACCCAGATAATCATGATGATGTGATCACTAATCTAGAGCCAGACATCTGGAATGTGAAGTCAAGTGGGCCTTAGAAAGCATCACTACGAACAAAGCTAGTGGAGGTGATGGAATTCCAGTTGAGCTATTTCAAATCCTGAAAGATGATGCTGTGAAAGTGCTGCACTCAATATGCCAGCAAATTTGGAAAACTCAGCAGTGGCCACAGGACTGGAAAAGGTCAGTTTTCATTCCAATCCAAAGAAAGGCAATGCCAAAGAATGCTCAAACTACCGCACAATTGCACTCATCTCACATGCTAGTAAAGTAATGCTCAAAATTCTCCAAGCCAGGCTTCAGCAATACGTGAACCGTGAACTCCTGATGTTCAAGCTGGTTTTAGAAAAGGCAGAGGAACCAGAGATCAAATTGCCAACATCCGCTGGATCATGGAAAAAGCAAGAGAGTTCCAGAAAAACATCTATTTCTGCTTTATTGACTATGCCAAAGCCTTTGACTGTGTGGATCACAATAAACTGTGGAAAATTCTGAAAGAGATGGAATACCAGACCACCTGACCTGCCTCTTGAGAAATCTGTATGCAGGTCAGGAAGCAACAGTTAGAACTGGACATGGAACAACAGACTGGTTCCAAATAGGAAAAGGAGTACGTCAAGGCTGTATATTGTCACCCTGCTTATTTAACTTCTATGCAGAGTACATCATGAGAAACGCTGGACTGGAAGAAACACAAGCTGGAATCAAGATTGCCGGGAGAAATATCAATAACCTCAGATATGCAGATGACACCACCCTTATGGCAGAAAGTGAAGAGGAACTAAAAAGCCTCTTGATGAAAGTGAAAGAGGAGAGTGAAAAAGTTGGCTTAAAGCTCAACATTCAGAAAACGAAGATCATGGCATCTGGTCCCATCACTTCATGGGAAATAGATGGGGAAACAGTGAAACAGTGTCAGACTTTATTTTGGCTCCAAAATCACTGCAGATGGTGACTGCAGCCATGAAATTAAAAGAACTCCATGACCAACCTATTAAAAGTCACCAGAAAAAGTGACTCTCAAGAGTCTTTTTCAAAAGCATCAACATCACAGCCATACATCATAGCCTTGACTAGACGGACCTTAAAGTAATGTCTCTGCTTTTGTCTAGGTTGGTCATAACTTTTCTTCCAAGGAGTAAGATTTCATGGCTGCAGTCACCATCTGCAGTGATTTTCAAAATAAAGTCTGACACTGTTTCACTGTTTCCCCATCTATTTCCCATGAAGTGATGGGACCAGATGCCATGATCTTCGTTTTCTGAATGTTGAGCTTTAAGCCAACTTTTTCACTCTCCTCTTTCACTTTCATCAAGAGGCTTTTTAGTTCCTCTTCACTTTCTGCCATAAGGGTGGTGTCATCTGCATATCTGAGGTTATTGATATTTCTCCCGGCAATCTTGATTCCAGCTTGTGTTTCTTCCAGTCCAGCGTTTCTCATGATGTACTCTGCATATAAGTTAAATAAGCAGGGTGACAATATACAGCCTTGACGTACTCCTTTTCCTATTTGGAACCAGTCTGTTGTTCCATGTCCAGTTCTAACTGTTGCTTCCTGACCTGCATACAGATTTCTCAAGAGGCAGGTCAGGTGGTCTGGTATTCCCATCTCTTTCAGAATTTTCCACAGTTTATTGTGATCCACACAGTCAAAGGCTTTGGCATAGTCAATAAAGCAGAAATAGATGTTTTTCTGGAACTCTCTTGCTTTTTCCATGATCCAGCGGATGTTGGCAATTTGATCTCTGGTTCCTCTGCCTTTTCTAAAACCAGCTTGAACATCAGGGAGTTCACGGTTCACGTATTGCTGAAGCCTGGCTTGGAGAATTTTGAGCATTACTTTACTAGCATGTGAGATGAGTGCAATTGTGCGGTAGTTTGAGCATTCTTTGGCATTGCCTTTCTTTGGATTGGAATGAAAACTGACCTTTTCCAGTCCTGTGGCCACTGCTGAGTTTTCCAAATTTGCTGGCATATTGAGTGCAGCACTTTCACAGCATCATCTTTCAGGATTTGAAATAGCTCAACTGGAATTCCATCACCTCCACTAGCTTTGTTCGTAGTGATGCTTTCTAAGGCCCACTTGACTTCACATTCCAAGATGTCTGGCTCTAGATTAGTGATCACATCATCATGATTATCTGGGTCATGAAGATCTTTTTTGTACAGTTCTTCTGTGTATTCTTGCCACCTCTTCTTAATATCTTCTGCTTCTGTTAGGTCCATACCATTTCTGTCCTTTATCGAGCCCATCTTTGCATGAAATGTTCCCTTGGTATCTCTAATTTTCTTGAAGAGATCTCTAGTCTTTCCCATTCTGTTGTTTTCCTCTATTTCTTTGCATTGATCGCTGAAGAAGGCTTTCTTATCTCTTCTTGCTATTCTTTGGAACTCTGCATTCAGATGCTTATATCTTTCCTTTTCTCCTTTGCTTTTCACCTCTCTTCTTTTCACAGCTATTTGTAAGGCCTCCCCAGACAGCCATTTTGCTTTTTTGCATTTCTTTTCCATGGGGATGGTCTTGATCCCTGTCTCCTGTACAATGTCACGAACCTCATTCCATAGTTCATCAGGCACTCTATCTATCAGATCTAGGCCCTTAAATCTATTTCTCACTTCCACTGTATAATCATAAGGGATTTGATTTAGGTCATACCTGAATGGTCTAGCGGTTTTCCCTACTTTCTTCAATTTAAGTCTGAATTTGGCAATAAGGAGTTCATGATCTGAGCCACAGTCAGCTCCTGGTCTTTTTTGTTGACTGTATAGAGCTTCTCCATCTTTGGCTGCAAAGAATATAATCAATCTGATTTCGGTGTTGACCATCTGGTGATGTCCATGTGTAGAGTCTTCTCTTGTGTTGTTGGAAGAGGGTGTTTGCTATGACCAGTGCATTTTCTTGGCAAAACTCTATTAGTCTTTGCCCTGCTTCATTCCGCATTCCAAGGCCAAATTTGCCTGTTACTCCAGGTGTTTCTTGACTTCCTACTTTTGCATTCCAGTCCCCTATAATGAAAAGGACATCTTTTTTGGGTGTTAGTTCTAAAAGGTCTTGTAGGTCTTCATAAAACGTTCAACTTCAGCTTCTTCAGGTTACTGGTTGGGGCATAGACTTGGATAACTGTGATATTGAATGGTTTGCCTTGGAGACGAACAGAGATCATTCTGTCGTTTTTGAGATTGCATCCAAGTACTGCATTTCGGACTCTTTTGTTGACCATGATGGCTACTCCATTTCTTCTGAGGGATTCCTGCCCGCAGTAGTAGATAATGGTCATCTGAGTTAAATTCACCCATTCCAGTCCATTTTAGTTCGCTGATTCCTAGAATGTCGACGTTCACCCTTGCCATCTCTTGTTTGACCACTTCCAATTTGCCTTGATTTTATGACTTAGAAAAATACCTTGTGAGAGAGATGAAGCAAATTCCTGGTTCCCTCTCCAAGGAATATGCCTAATATAACTTTGAAAAAGTAAGATATACCCATCTGAATGCAGAATTCCAAAGGATAGCAAGGAGAAGTAGAAAGCCTTAAGTGAACAGTGCAAAGAAATAGAGGAAAACAATAGAATTGGAAAAGACTAGAGATCTCTTGAAGAAAATTAGAAATAGGAACATTTCATGCAAAGATGGACACAATAAAGGACAGAAATGGTATGACCTAACACAAGCAGAAGATATTAAGAGAGGTGGCAAGAATAAACAGAAGAACTATACAAAAAAGAACTTCAGTTCAGTTCAGTTCAGTCGCTCAGTTGTGTCAGACTCTTTGCGACCCCATGAATTGCAGCACGTCAGGCCTCCCTGTTCATCACCATCTCTCGGAGTTCACTCAGACTAACGTCCATCAAGTCCGTGATGCCATCCAGCCATCTCACCCTCTGTCGTCCCCTTCTCCTCCTGCCCCCAATCCTTCCCAGGATCAGAGTCTTTTCCAATAAGTCAACTCTTAGCATGAGGTAGGCTAAGTTCTGGAGTTTCAGCTTTAACATCAGTCCTTCCAAAGAAATCCCAGGATTGATCTCCTTCAGAATGGACTGGTTGGATCTCCTTGCAGTCCAAGGGACTCTCAAGAGTCTTCTCCAACACCACAGTTCAAAAGCATCGATTCTATGGCGCTCAGCTTCTTCACAGTCCAACTCTCACATCCATACATGACCGCAGGAAAAACCATAGCCTTGACTAGACGGACTTTAGTCGGCAAAGTAATGTCTCTGCTTTTGAATATACTATCTAGGTTGGTCATAACTTTTCTTCCAAGGAGTAAGCGTCTTTTAATTTCATGGCTGCAATCACCATCTTGCAGTGATTTTGGAGCCCCCCAAATAAAGTCAGACACTGTTTCCACTGTTTTCCCATCTATTTCCCATGAAGTGATGGGACCGGATGCCATGATCTTCATTTCTGAATGTTGAGCTAGAGTGTGAGATGAGTGCAATTGGTGGTAGTTTGAGCA
>NW_017203542.1:0-5984 GCF_001704415.2 Capra hircus | reverse complement strand
CCCAGAATCAGCGCCGCACGAGAGCACCAGGCTCCCAGGCCCCTGGCTGGGGTTTTCAAGCCCGCACACACTGAGGCTGATTCCTTGGGTGCCCAGAAAGTGTATGACAGACGTAGGTTCCCTAGCACTCTCCTCCCAGCAGAGACATGTGCAGGTGTTGGGGCTATCCTGCGTGTCTGGTTCCCGCCCACAGCCCCCAACTCAGGGGAAGCAGCCCCTGAGGCAAGACCTGCTGGAGGAGCCCTGCGCCCCGCCTGATAGGCGAGCACAGCCAGCAGTGTAGCGAGCCTCCTCGGGAGAAGAGGAGGCAGCCGAGCCCAGTCAAGAGAAAGCCCTGCTTGCACGGAGCTAAGTGGCCTCCAGTACGGCAGAGCTCTAGCTCTGCTCAGAGCCCCGATCTGGCAGAGTTTCTGGCGCGAGGGCTGCTCGGCCGGGGCTCGCCTTGCCCAGACTTGCCTTGCTTTAGGCTCCCTCCCAGGAAGGAGCTGTCTGAGCGAGCCTGGGAGACGCCACTGGTGCCTTCCTTGCCTCAGCTCCAATCCTGCCTTGCCTTTGCACATAGGTGCCAGGCGTCTTGGGGAGGGCTTAGGGGTGGTGGGTTGCACACTGCCAAGGGCTTCAGCAGTGAGAACTCTGTCAGAGGGAAGGGAAGGGCAACTGCAGGGCTCCTCCAGCGGTTTCTAGGCCGCCTAGAATCAGCGCCGCACGAGAGCACCAGGCTCCCAGGGCCCTGGCTGGGTTTTCAGCCCCGCACACACGGAGGCTGATTCCTTGGGTGCCCAGAAAGTGTATGACAGACGTAGGTTCCCTAGCACTCTCCTTCCCAGCAGAGACATGTGCAGGTGTTTGGGCCTGATCCTGCGTGTCTGGGGTTCCTGCCCACAGCCCCAACTCAGGGAAGCAGCCCCTGAGGCAAGACCTGCTGGAGGAGCCCTGCGCCCCCGCCTGATAGGCGAGTGCACAGCCAGCAGGAAGCGAGCCTCCTCGGGGGAAGAGGAGGCAGCCCAGCCCCGTCAAGTTGAAAGCCCTGCTTGCACGGAGCTAAGTGCGCCTCCAGTACGGCAGAGCTCTAGCTCTGCTCAGAGCCCGATCTGGCAGAGTTCCTGGCGCGAGGCTGCTCTGCCGGGGCTAGCCTTGCCCAGACTTGCCTTGCTTTTAGGCTGCCTCTCCAGGAAGGAGCAAGGCAGCAGGAGCCTGGGAGTCGCCACTGGCGCCTTTCTTGCCTCAGCTCCAATCCTGGCCTTGCCTTTGCACTTAGGTCCCAGTCCTCCTTAAGGAGAGCTTAGGGGCTGGTGGGTTGCACACTGCCAAGGGCTCCAGCAGTGAGAATTCTGTCAGAGGGAAGGGAAGGGCAACTGCAGGGCTCCTCCAGCGGTTGCTTGGCCGCCCAGATTCAGCGCCACACGGAGAGCACCAGGCTCCCAGGGCCCCTGGCTGGGGTTTTCAGCCCCGCACACACGGAGGCTGATTCCTTGGGTGCCCAGAAAGTGTATGACAGACGTAGGTTCCCTAGCACTCTCCTCCCCAGCAGAGACATGTGCAGGGTGTTTGGGGCCTGATCCTGCGTGTCTGGGTTCCTGCCCACAGCCCCAACTCAGGGGAAGCAGCCCCTGAGGCAAGACCTGCTGGAGGAGCCCTGCGCCCCGCCGCCTGATAGGCGAGTGCACAGCCAGCAGGGAAGCGAGCCTCCTCGGGGGAAGAGGAGGCAGCAAGTCCCCGTCAAGCTGAAAATCCCTGCTTACACGAAGCTAAGTGCGACTCCAGTACGGCAGATCTCTAGCTCTGTTCAGAGGCCCGATCTGGCAGAGTTCCTTGGCACCAAGATGCTCTGCCATAGGCGAGCCTTGCGCAGACTTGCCTTGCTTTAAGGCTCCCTCCCCAGGAAGGAGCAGGCTGTGTGAGGCTCGGAAACGCCACTGGCGCCTTCCTGGCTTCAGCTCTACCCCTGCCTTGCCTTTGCACTTAGGTCCCAAGCGTCCTTGAGGAGGGCTTAGGGGCTGGTGGGTTGCACACTGCCAAGGGCTCCAGCAGTGAAAAGCTCTGTCAGAGGGAAGCGAAGGGGCAACAGCAGGGCTCCTTCAGCGGTTCCTTGGCCGCCCAGACAAAGCTCCGCACGGAGAGCACCAGGTTCCAAGGGCCCCTGGCTGGGTTTTGCATCCCCACACTCCCAGAGGCTGACTCCGTGGGTGCCTAGAAAGTGTGTGAGAGACGTAGGTTCCCTAGCACTCTCCTCCCCAGCAGAGACATGTGCAGGTGGTTGGGGCCTTATCCTGCGTGTCTGGGTTCCCGCCCACAGCCTCAACTCAGGGGAAGCAGCCCCTGAGGCAAGACCTGCTGGAGGAGCCCTGCGCGCCGCCTGATAGGCGAGAGCACAGCCAGCAGTGTAGCGAGCCTCCTCGGGAGAAGAGGAGGCAGCCGAGCCCAGTCAAGAGGAAAGCCCTGCTTGCACGGAGCTAAGTGGGCCTCCAGTACGGCAGAGCTCTAGCTCTGCTCAGAGCCCCGATCTGGCAGAGTTTCTGGCGCGAGGCTGCTCGGCCGGGGGCTCGCCTTGCCCAGACTTGCCTTGCTTTTAGGCTCCCTCCCCAGGAAGGAGCTGTCTGAGCCGAGCCTGGGAGACGCCACTGGTGCCTTCCTTGCCTCAGCTCCAATCCTGCCTTGCCTTTGCACATAGGTGCCAGGCGTCGTTGGGGAGGCTTAGGGGGTGGTGGGTTGCACACTGCCAAGGGCTTCAGCAGTGAGAGCTCTGTCAGAGGGAAGGGAAGGGCAACTGCAGGGCTCCTCCAGCGGTTGCTTAGGCCGCCCTAGATTCAGCGCCACACGGAGAGCACCAGGCTCCCAGGGCCCCTGGCTGGGGTTTTCAGCCCCGCACACACGGAGGCTGATTCCTTGGGTGCCCAGAAAGTGTATGACAGACGTAGGTTCCCTAGCACTCTCCTCCCCAGCAGAGACATGTGCAGGTGTTTGGGGCCTGATCCTGCGTGTCTGGGTTCCTGCCCACAGCCCCAACTCAGGGGAAGCAGCCCCTGAGGCAAGACCTGCTGGAGGAGCCCTGCGCCCCCGCCTGATAGGCGAGTGCACAGCCAGCAGGGAAGCGAGCCTCCTCGGGGGAAGAGGAGGCAGCAAGTCCCCGTCAAGCTGAAATCCCTGCTTACACGAAGCTAAGTGCGACTCCAGTACGGGCAGATCTCTAGCTCTGTTCAGAGGCCCGATCTGGCAGAGTTCCTGGCACCAAGATGCTCTGCCATAGGCCGAGCCTTGCGCAGACTTGCCTTGCTTTAAGGCTCCCTCCCCAGGAAGGAGCAGGCTGTGTGAGGCTCGGAAACGCCACTGGCGCCTTCCTGGCTTCAGCTCTACCCCTGCCTTGCCTTTGCACTTAGGTCCCAAGCGTCCTTGAGGAGGGCTTAGGGGGCTGGTGGGTTGCACACTGCCAAGGGCTCCAGCAGTGAAAGCTCTGGTCAGAGGGAAGCGAAGGGCAACAGCAGGGCTCCTTCAGCGGTTCCTTGGCCGCCCAGACAAAGCTCCGCCACGGAGAGCACCAGGTTCCAAGGGCCCCTGGCTGGGTTTTGCATCCCCCACACTCCCAGAGGCTGACTCCGTGGGTGCCTAGAAAGTGTGTGAGAGACGTAGGTTCCCTAGCACTCTCCTCCCCAGCAGAGACATGTGCAGGTGTTTGGGCCTTATCCTGTGTCTGGGTTCCCGCCCACAGCCCAACTCAGGGGAAGCAGCCCCTGAGGCAAGACCTGCTGGAGGAGCCCTGCCGCCGCGCCTGATAGGCGAGAGCACAGCCAGCAGTGTAGCGAGCCTCCTCGGAGAAGAGGAGGCAGCCGAGCCCAGTCAAGAGGAAAGCCCTGCTTGCACGGAGCTAAGTGGGCCTCCAGTACGGCAGAGCTCTAGCTCTGCTCAGAGCCCCGATCTGGCAGAGTTTCCTGGCGCCGAGGCTGCTCGGCCGGGGGCTCGCCTTGCCCAGACTTGCCTTGCTTTTAGGCTCCCTCCCCAGGAAGGAGCTGTCTGAGCGAGCCTGGGAGACGCCACTGGCGCCTTCCTTGCCTCAGCTCCAATCCTGCCTTGCCTTTGCACTTAGGTGCCCAGGTCCTCGTTAGGGGAGGGCTTAGGGCTGGTGGGTTGCACACTGCCAAGGGCTTCCAGCAGTGAGAAGCTCTGTCAGAGGGAAGGGAAGGGCAACTGCAGGGCTCCTCCAGCGGTTTCTAGGCCGCCCAGAATTCAGCGCCGCACCGAGAGCACCAGGCTCCCAGGGCCCCTGGCTGGGGTTTTCAGCCCCGCACACACGGAGGCTGATTCCTTGGGTGCCAGAAAGTGTATGACAGACGTAGGTTCCCTAGCACTCTCCTCCCCAGCAGAGACATGTGCAGGTGGTTGGGGCCTGATCCTGCGTGTCTGGGTTCCTGCCCACAGCCCCAACTCAGGGAAGCAGCCCCTGAGGCAAGACCTGCTGGAGGAGCCCTGCGCCCCCGCCTGATAGGCGAGTGCACAGCCAGCAGGGAAGCGAGCCTCCTCGGGGAAGAGGAGGCAGCCCAGCCCCCGTCAAGTTGAAAGCCCTGCTTGCACGGAGCTAAGTGCGCCTCCAGTACGGCAGAGCTCTAGCTCTGCTCAGAGCCCCGATCTGGCAGAGTTCCTGGCGCGAGGCTGCTCTGCCGGGGCTAGCCTTGCCCAGACTTGCCTTGCTTTTAGGCTGCCTCTCCAGGAAGGAGCAGGCAGCAGGAGCCTGGGAGTCGCCACTGGCGCCTTTCTTGCCTCAGCTCCAATCCTGCCTTGCCTTTGCACTTAGGTCCCAGTTCCTGAGGAGGGCTTAGGGGCTGGTGGGTTGCACACTGCCAAGGGCTCCAGCAGTGAAATTCTGTCAGAGGGAAGGGAAGGGCAACTGCAGGGCTCCTCAGCGGTTGCTTGGCCGCCCAGACAGCTCCACACGGAGAGCACCAGGTTCCAAGGCCCCTGGCTGGGTTTTCAGCCCCACACTCCGGAGAGCTGACTCCTTGGGTGCCCAGAAAGTGTATGAGAGACGTAGGTTCCCTAGCACTCTCCTCCCCAGCAGAGACATGTGCAGGTGGTTGGGGCCTGATCCTGCGTGTCTGGGTTCCGCCCACAGCCCCAACTCAGGGAAGCAGCCCCTGAGGCAAGACCTGCTGGAGGAGCCCTGCGCCCCCGCCTGATAGGCGAGAGCACAGCCAGCAGGGAAGCGAGCCTCCTCGGGGGAAGAGGAGGCAGCCCAGCCCCGTCAAGTTGAAAGCCCTGCTTGCACGGAGCTAAGTGCGCCTCCAGTACGGCAGAGCTCTAGCTCTGCTCAGAGCCCCGATCTGGCAGAGTTCTGGCGCGAGGCTGCTCTGCCGGGGGCTAGCCTTGCCCAGACTTGCCTTGCTTTTAGGCTGCCTCTCCAGGAAGGAGCAGGCAGCAGGAGCCTGGGAGTCGCCACTGGCGCCTTTCTTGCCTCAGCTCCAATCCTGCCTTGCCTTTGCACTTAGGTCCCAGTCCTCCTTAAGGAGAGCTTAGGGCTGGTGGGTTGCACACTGCCAAGGGCTCCAGCAGTGAGAACTCTGTCAGAGGGAAGGGAAGGGCAACTGCAGGGCTCCTCCAGCGGTTGCTTGGCCGCCCAGATTCAGCGCCACACGGAGAGCACCAGGCTCCCAGGCCCCTGGCTGGGGTTTTCAGCCCCGCACACACGGAGGCTGATTCCTTGGGTGCCCAGAAAGTGTATGACAGACGTAGGTTCCCTAGCACTCTCCTCCCCAGCAGAGACATGTGCAGGTGTTTGGGGCCTGATCCTGCGTGTCTGGGTTCCTGCCCACAGCCCCAACTCAGGGGAAGCAGCCCCTGAGGCAAGACCTGCTGGAGGAGCCCTGCGCCCCCGCCTGATAGGCGAGTGCACAGCCAGCAGGGGAAGCGAGCCTCCTCGGGGGAAGAGGAGGCAGCAAGCCCCGTCAAGCTGAAAGCCCTGCTTGCACAGCGCTAACGAAGCTAAGTGCCCCCTG
>NW_017203541.1:0-5985 GCF_001704415.2 Capra hircus | reverse complement strand
GTGCCTCTCGAGTCGGAGACGGGTATGTCGGGGAACTTCTTGAGTTGTAGGAAGGGGTGAAGGACCCTTTGGAAGTTCCAGAGCTTAGGGTGTGATTACCCTGATGACGCCTCAGCGGAAATGGGCCTCATCTCGCCTGGAGGGAGAACCTCCTGGATTTTCTCGAGTTGCGGCAGGTGCTCTCGACTTACGACGGGGACCTCAGGGACCCGCTCTGGTTGGCCTCAGGAAAGGCCGGTCCCATGCGAGTTGCTATTGGCCTCTCGGGATTCCTCTCCCGTCGATGCCGGGCCTAAGACCTTGTGTGGAGTCGATGCTGGAACCTGAGGATTCCTCTCCAGTGCTGACATGGATCTTGGGGTACTTCTGGAGTCTCCCCAGGGGAGTCAGTCCTCGTCTCGAGTGGGGGAAAACACGGAAGCTTTTCTCCCGAGCTGTAGCAGCAGTGTCACGCTTCCCTTCGCGTGAATCAAGTTATCAGGGGCTTTTTCCCTCGAGGCTTTCCCACGAGGCTTTCCACAGGGCTGTCCCACGTGCACCGTGGTGTGAGTCGATCCTCGGCTTGAAAGTCGAGCAGTGCAGGGAAAACAGGTTTCCCTGGAATGGACTGAGGCATCTGGGGACTCTGGGAATGGTGGCGGCCTGGGGTTCCTTCGCCTTTTCCTGTGGAGAGTGCATCCTCTTGAGATGTGCGGGAACGCCGGAATTCTTTTTCCCGACCACGCAGGGAAAGGATCCTCCTCTCGAGCTAGGAGGCGGAAACGGGGCTCCTCTGGATGTGGGCAAACTCGTGCTTCCTCTCGAGGGGAGACGGGTATGTCGGGGAACTTCTTGAGTTGCAGCAAGGGTGTGAAGGACCCTTTGGAAGTTCCAGTGATTAGCTGCGATTAGCCTCGAGACGCCTCAGCGGAAATGGGCCATCATCTCGCCTGGAGGGAGAACCTCTGGATTTTCTCGAGTTGCGGCAGGTGCTCTCGACTTACGACGGGGACCTCAGGGACCCGCACTTTGTGGCCTCAGGAAAAGGCAGTCCCCATGCGAGTTGCTCGGGGGCCTCTCGGCATTCCTCTCCCGTTGATGCCAGGGCTTAAGACCTTGCGTGGAGTCGGTGTCGGAACATGAGGATTCCTCTCCAGTGCTGAGATGGATCTTGGGGTAACATTCTGGAGTCTCCCAAAGGGAGTCAGTCTCGTCTCGAGTGGGGGTATGCACGTTCGCTTTCCTCCCGAGCTGTAGCAACAGTGTCACTCTTCCCTTCGCGTGCATCAAGGATCTGTGGCTTTCCCTCGAGGCTTTTCCCCGAGGCTTTCCCACGAGGCTTTCCACAGGCTGTCCCTCGTGCCACCGTGGTGTGAGTCGATCCTCGGCTTGAAAGTCGAGGCAGTGCAGGGAAACAGGTTTCCCTGGAATGGACTGAGACATCTGGGGGACTCAGGGAATGGTGGTACGACCTGTAGTTCCTCTCGCCTTTCCTGAGGGAGAGCGCCTCCCTTGAGATGCGACGGGAACGCGGGGAATTCTTTCCTGACCACCCAGGGAAAGGATCCCTCCTCTCGAACTAGGATGCGGAAACGGGGCTCCTCTGGATGTGGGCGGGACTCTCGTGCTTCCTCTCGAGTGGAGACGGGTATGTCGGGGAACTTCTAGAGTTGCAGCAAGGGTGTGATGCACCCTTTGGAAGTTCCAGAGGATACATGGATTAGCCTCGAGACGCTTCAGCGGAAATGGGCCTCATCTCGCCTGGAGGGAACCTCCTGGATTTCTCGAGTTGCGGCAGGTGCTCTCGACTTACTACGGGAACCTCAGGATCCGCTCTGGTGGCCTCAGGAAAGGCCAGTCCCCATGCGAGTTTTGCTCGGGGCCTCTCGGGATTCCTCTCCCGTCAATGTCGGTACCTAAGACCTTGTGTGGAGTCGGTGCCGGAACCTGAGGATTCCTCTCCAGTGCTGACATGGACCTTGGGGTACTTATGGGGGTCTCCCCAGGGGAGTCAGTCCTCGTCTCGAGTGGGGGCATGCACGTGCGCTTTCTCCCGAGCTGTAGCAGCAGTGTCACGCTTCCCTTCGCGAGGATCTAGGGATCTGTGGCTTTCTCTCGAGGCTTTCCCACCAGGCTTTCCAACGAGGCTTTCCCACAGGGCTGTCCCACGTGGCACCGTTTAGTGAGTCGATCCTCGGCTTGAAAGTCGAGGTAGGGCAGGGAAAACAGGTTTCCCTGGAATGGACTGAGATTCTGGGGGACTCTGCTGGAGGTCCTCTCGCCTCTCCTGTGGAGAGCGCCTCCTCTTCAGAAGCGACGGGAACGCCGGGAATTCTTGAATGGCCACGCAGGGGAAGGATCCCTCCTCTCGAGCTATGAGGTGGAAACGGGCCTCCTCTGGATGTGGGGGGACTCTCGTGCTTATTCTCGAGTGGAGACGGGTATGTCGGGTAACTTCTTGAGTTGCAGCAAGGTTGTGAAGGACCGTTTGGAAGTTCCAGAGGTGTGATTAGCTCGGAGACGCCTCATGGGAAACGGGCGTCATCTCGCCTGGAGGGTGAACCTCCTGGATTTTCTCGAGTTGCGGCAGGTGCTCTCGACTTACGACGAGGACCTCAGGGACCCGCTCTGGTGGCCTCAGGAAAGGCCAGTCACCATGCGAGTTGCTGGGGACCGGTCGGGATTTCTCTCCCGTCGATGCCAGGGCTAAGACCGTGAGTGGAGTAGGTGCCCAACCGGAGGATTCCTCACCTATTTGACATGGATCTTGGGGTACTTCTGGAGTCTCCTCAGCGGAGTCAGTCCTCGTATCGAGTGGGGGCATGCACGTGCTCTTTCCTACGAGCTGTAGCAGCAGTGTCCCGCTTCCCTTCGCGAGGATCACGGGATCTGTGGGTTTCCCTCGAGGCTTTCCCACAGGGCTGTCCACGTGCCACCGTGGTGTGAGTCTATCCTCGGCTTGAAAGTCGAGGCAGTGCAGGGAAACAGGTTTCCCTGGAATGGACTGAGACATCTGGGGGACTCTGGGAAATGGTGGCACGACCCTGGAGTTCCTCTCGCCTTTCCTGTGGAGAGCGCCTCCTCTTGAGATGCGACGGGAACGCCGGGAATTCTTTCCCGACCACGCAGGGAAAGGATCCCTCCTCTCGAGCTAGGAGGCGGAAACGGGGCTCCTCTGGATGTGGGCGGGACTCTCGTGCTTCCTCTCGAGTGGAGACGGGTATGTCGGGGAACTTCTTGAGTTGCAGCAAGGGTGTGAAGGACCCTTTGGAAGTTCCAGAGGTTAGGTGTGATTAGCCTCGAGACGCCTCAGCGGAAATGGGCCTCATCTCGCCTGGAGGGGAGAACCTCCTGGATTTTCTCGAGTTGCGGCAGGTGCTCTCGACTTACGACGGGGACTCAGGGACCCGCTCTGGTGGCCTCAGGAAAGGCCAGTCCCCATGCGAGTTGCTCGGGGCCTCTCGGGATTCCCTGTCCCGTGGATTGCCGGGGCCTAAGACCTTGTGTGGAGTCGTGCCGGAACCTGAGGATTCCTCTCCATTGCTGACATGGATCTTGGGTACTTCTGGAGTCTCCCCAGGGGAGTCAGTCCTCGTCTCGAGTGGGGCATGCACGTGCGCTTTCCTCGAGCTGTAGCAGCAGTGTCACGCTTCCCTTCGCGTGGATCAAGGGATCTGTTGCTTTCCCTCGAGGCTTTCCCACGAGGCTTTCCCACAGGGCTGTCCCACCCACCGTGGTGTGAGTCGATCCTCGCTTGAAAGTCGAGGCAGTGCAGGGAAACAGGTTTCCCTGGAATGGACTGAGACATCTGGGGGACTCTGGGAATGGTGGCACGACCCTGGAGTTCCTCTCGCCTTTCCTGTGGAGAGCGCCTCCTCTTGAGATGCGACGGGAATACCGGGAATTCTTTCCCGACCACGCAGGGAAAGGATCCTCCTCTCGAGCTAGGAGGCGGAAACGGGCTCCTCTGGATGTGGGCGGGACTCCCGTGCTTCCTCTCGAGTGGAGACGGGTATGTCGGGGAACTTCTTGAGTTGCAGCAAGGGTGTGAAGGACCCTTTGGAAGTTCCAGAGGTTAGATGTGATTAGCCTCGAGACGCCTCAGCGGAAATGGGCCTCATCTCGCCTGGAGGGGAGAACCTCCTGGATTTTCTCGAGTTGCGGCAGGTGCTCTCGACTTACGACAGGGACCTCAGGGACCCGCTCAGGTGGCCTCAGGAAAGACCAGTCCCCATGCGAGTTGCTCGGGGGCCTCTCGGGATTCCTCTCCCGTCGATGCCGGGCCTAAGACCTTGTGTGGAGTCCGGTGCCGGAACCTGAGGATTCCTCTCCAGTGCTGACATGGATCTTGGGTACTTCTGGAGTCTCCCCAGGGGAGTCAGTCCTCGTCTCGAGTTGGGGCATGCACGTGCGCTTTCCTCCCGAGCTGTAGCAGCAGTGTCACGCTTCCCTTCGCGTGGATCAAGGGATCTGTGGCTTTCCATTGAGGCTTTCCCACGAGGCTTTCCGAGGCTTTCCCACAGGGCTGTCCCAACGTGCCACCGTGGTGTGAGTCGATCCTCGGCTTGAAAGTCGAGGCAGTGCAGGGAAAACAGGTTTCCCTGGAATGGACTGAGACATCTGGGGACTCTGGGAATGGTGGCACGAGAGGCAGACGCCTCCTCTTGAGATGCGACGCCGGGAATTCTTTCCAGGTAAAGGCTCGAGCTAAGGCGGAAACGGGCTCCTCTGGATGTGGGCAGGACTCTCGTGCTTCCTCTCGAGTGGAGACGGGTATGTAGGGGAACTTCTTGAGTTGCAGCAATGGTGTGAAGGACCCTTTGGAAGTTCCAGAGTTTAGGTGTGATTAGCCTCGAGACGCCTCAGCGGAAATGGGCCTCATCTCGCCTGGAGGGAGAACCTCCTGGATTTTCTCGAGTTGTGGCAGGTGCTCTCGACTTACGACGGGGACCTCAGGGACCCGCTCTGGTGGCCTCAGGAAAGGCCAGTCCCCATGCGAGTTGCTCTGGGGACTCTCGGGATTCCTCTCCCGTCGATGCCGGGGCCTAAGACCTTGTGTAGAGTTGGTGCCGGAACCTGAGGATTCATCTGCAGTGCTGACATGTAACTTGGGGTACTTCTGGAGTCTCCTCAGGGGAGTCAGTCCTCGTCTCGAGTTGGGGCATGCACGTGCGCTTTCCTCCCAAGCTGTATCAGCAGTGTCATGCTTCCCGACGAGAGGATTAAGGGATCAGTGGCTTTCCCTCGAGGCTTTCCCACGAGGCTTTCCCACAGGGCTGTCCCACGTGCCACCGTGGTGTGAGTCGATCCTCGGCTTGAAAGTCGAAGCAGTGCAGTGAAAACAGGTTTTCCCTTGAATGGACTGAGACATGTGTGGGACTCTGGGAATGGTCGCACGACCCTGCAGTTCCTCTCGCCTTTCCTGTGGAGAGCGCCTCGTCTTGAGATGCGACGGAAACGCCGGGAATTCTTTCCCGACCACGCAGGGAAAGGATCCCTCCTCTCGAGCTAGGAGGCGGAATCGTGGCTCCTCGTGATGTGGGCGATACTCTTGTGCTTCCTCTCGAGTAGAGACGGGTATGTCCGATAACTTCTTGAGTTGCAGCAAGGGTGTGAAGGACCCTTTGGAAGTTCCAGAGGTTAGGTGTGATTAGCCACGAGACGCCTCAGAGGAAATGGGACTAAGCTCGCCTGGAGAGGAGAACCTCCTGGATTTTACCCAGTTGCGGCAGGTGCTCTCGAGTTACGACGGGTCCTCAGGGACCCCTCTGGTGGCCTCAGGAAAGGCCAGTCCCCATGCGAGTTACCAGGGGGCCTCTAGGGATTCCTCTCCCATCGATGCCGGTGCCTAAGACCTTGTGTGGAGTCGGGGCCAGACCCTGAGGATGCCTCTCCAGTGCTGACATGAATCTTTCCGTACTTCTGGAGTCTCACCAGGGAAGTCAGTCTCATCTCCCGTGAGGGCATGCAGCTGCCATTTCCTTGCGAGCTGCAACAGCAGTGTCA
>NW_017203540.1:0-5985 GCF_001704415.2 Capra hircus | reverse complement strand
CATCTCAAGAGGAGGGCGCTCTCACAGGAAAGGCGAGAGGAACTCCAGGTCGTGCCACCATTCCCAGAGTCCCCCAGATGTCTCAGTCCATTTAGGGAAACCTGTATTTCCCTGCACTGCCTCGACTTCAAGCCGAGGATCCACGCATACCACGGTGGCACGTGGGACAGCCCTGTGGGAAAGACTCCTGGGAAAGCCTCGAGGGAAAGCCACAGATCCCTTTATCCACGTGAAGGGAAGCGTGACTCTGCTGCTACAGCTCGAGAGGAAAGCGTACGTGATTCCCCAACTGGAGTCGAGAACTGACTCCCCTGGGGAGACACCAGAAGTACCCCAAGATCTATGTCAGCACTGGAGAGTTATCCTCAGGTTCAGGCATCATCTCCCACACAAGGTCTTAGGCCCGGCATCGATGGGAGAGGAATCCCGAGAGGCCCAATAGCAACTCGCATGTGGACCGGCCTTTCCTTAGCCACCAGAGCGGGTCCCTGAGATTCCCGTCGTAAGTCGAGAGCACCTGCCGCAACTCGAGAAAATCCAGGAGGTTCTCCCCTCCAGGCGAGATGAGGCCCATTTCGACTGAGGCGTCTCGAGGCTAATCACATCTAACATCTGGAACTTCCAAGGATTCCTTCACACCCTTGCTGCAACTCAAGAAGTTCCCCGACATACCCGTCTCCCACTCGAGAGGAAGCACGAGAGTCCCGCCCACATCCAGAGGAGCCCCGTTTCCGCCTCCCAGCTCGAGAGGCGGGATCCTTTCCCTGCCTGTTCGGTCAAGAATTCCCGCGTCCCGTCGCATCTCAAGAGGAGGCGCTCTCCACAGGAAAGGCGAGAAAAACTGCAGGTCTGCCACCATTCCCAGAGTCCCCCAGATGACTCAGTCCATTCCAGGGAAACCAGTTTTCCTTGCACTGCCTCGACTTTCAAGCCGAGGATCGACTCACACCATGGTGGAACGTGGGACAGCCCTGTGGGTAAGCCTCGTGGGAAAGCCTCGTGTAAAAGCCTCGAGCGAAAGCCACAGATCCCTTGATCCACGCGAAGGGAAGCGTGACACTGCTGCTACAGCTCGGGAGGAAATCGCTCGTGCATGCCCCAACTCGAGACGAGGACTGACGCCCCTGGGGAGACTCCAGAAGTACCCCAAGATCCATGTCAGCACTGGGAAAAGGAATCCTGAGGTTCCAGTCATCACTCCACACAAGGTCTTAGGCCCCGGCATCGATCGGGAGAGGAATCCCGAGACGCCCAATAGCAACTCGCATGGGACCGGCCTTTCCTGAGGCCACCGGAGCGGGTCCCTGAGGTCCCCGTCGTAAGTCGAGAGCACCTGCCGCAACTCGAGAAAATCCAGGAGGTTCTCCCCTCCAGGCGAGATGAGGCCGGTTTCCGCTGAGGTGTCACCAGGCTAATCACACCTAAGCTCTGGAACTTCCAAAGGGTCCTTCACACCCTTGCTGCAACTCAAGAAGTTCCCCGACATACCCGTCTCCACTGGAGAGGAAGCACGAGAGTCCCGCCCACATCCAGAGGAGCCCCGTTTCCGCCTCCTAGCTCGAGAGGAGGGATCCTTTCCCTGCGTGGTCGGGAAAGAATTCCCGGCGTTCTGGTCGCATCTCAAGTGGAGGCTCTCTCCACAGGAAAGGTGAGAGTTACTCCAGGGTCGTGCCACCATTCCCAGTGTCCCCCAGATGTCTCAGTCCATTCCAGGGAAACCTGTTTTCCCTGCACTGCCTCGACTTTCAAGCCGAGGATCGACTCACACCACGGTGGCACGTGGGACAGCCCTGTGGGAAAGCCTCGAGGGAAAGCCACAGATCCCTTGATCCACGCCTATGGAAGCGTGACAAGGCTGTTACAGCTAGGGACGAAAGCGCACATGCATGCCCCCACTCGAGACGAGGACTGACTCCCCTGGGGAGACTCCAGAAGTACCCCCAGATCCATGTCAGCACTGGAGAGGGAATGCTCAGGTTCCGGCACCAACTTCACACAAGATCTTAGGCCCCGGATTCGACGGGAGAGGAATCCCGAGAGGCCCCAGAGCAACTCACAAGGGGACTGGCCTTTCCTGAGGCCACAAGAGCGGGTCCCTGAGGTCCCAGTCGTAAGTCGAGAGCACCTGCCGCAACTCGAGAAAATCCAGGAGGTTCTCCCCTCCAGGCGAGGATGAGGCCCATTTCCGCTGAGGCGTCTCGAGGCTGATCACACCTAAACCTCTGGAACTCCCAAAGGGTCCTTCACACCCTTGCTGCAACTCAAGAAGCTCCCTGACATACCCGTCTCCACTCGAGAGGAAGCCCAAGAGTTCCGCCCACATCCAGAGGAGCCCCGTTTCCGCCTCTCAGCTCGAGAGGAGGGATCTTTTCCCTGCGTGTTCGGGAAAGAATTCCAGGCGTTCCCGTAGCATCTCAAGAGGAGGCGCTCTCCACAGGAATGGCGAGAGGAACTCCAGGGTCGTGCCACCATTCCCAGAGTCCTCCAGATGATCTCAGTCCATTCCAGGGAAACCTGTTTTCCCTGCACTGCCTCTACTTTCAAGCCAAGGATCGACTCACACCACGTTGGCACGTGGGACACCCCTGTGGGAGGCCTCGTGGGAAAGACTCGTGGGAAAGCCTCGAGGGAAAGGCACAGATCCCTTGATCCACGCGAAGGGAAGCGTGACACTGCTGCTAAATCTCGGAAGGAGAGAGCTCGTGCATGCCGCCACTCGAGACGAGGACTGACACCTCTGGGGAGACTCCAGAAGAACCGCCAAGATCCATGTCAGCACTGGAGAGGAATCCTCAGGTTCCGGCACCGACTCCACACAAGATCTTAGGCCCCGGCATCGACGTGCGAGGAATCCCGAGAGGCCCCCATGCAACTCGCATGGGACTGGCCTTTCCTGAGGCCCCAGAGCGGCTCCCTGAGGTCCCCGTCGTAAGTCGAGAGCATCTGCCGCACCTCGACAAAATCAAGGAGGTTCTCCCTTCCAGGCGAGATGAGGCCCATTTCCGCTGAGGCATCTCGAGGCTAATCACACCTAACCTCTGGAACTTCCGAAGGGTCCTTCAACCATTACTGCCACTCAAGAAGTTCCCTGACTTACCCGTCTCCACTCGAGAGGAAGCACGGGAGTACCGCCAACATCCAGAGGAGACCCGTTTCTGCCTCCTAGCTCAAGAGGAGGGATCCTTTCCCTGCGTAGTCGGGAAAGAATTCCCGGCGCTTCCGTCGCATTTGAAGAGGAGGCGCTCTCCACAGGAAAGGCGAGAGGAACTCCAGGGTCGTGCCACCATAACCGGAGTCCCGCAGATGCCTCAGTCCGTTCCAGGGAAACTTGTTTTCCCTGCACTGCCTCGACTTTCAAGCCGAGGATCGACTCACACCACGGTGGTACGTGGGACAGCCCTGTGCGGAAAGCCCGTGGAAAGCCTCATGGGAAAGCCTCGAGGGAAAGCCACAGATCCCTTGATCCTCGCGAAGGGAAGACTGACACTGCTGATACAGCTCGGGAGGAAAGCGCACGTGCATGCCCCCACTCGAGACGAGGACTGACTCCCCTGGGGAAACTCCAGAAGTACCCCAAGATCCATGTCTGCACTGGAGAGGAATCATCAGTTTCCGGCACCGACTATACACAAGGTCTTAGGCACCGGCATCGAAGAGAGCGGAATCCCGAGAGTCCCCCATGCAATTCGCATGGGGACTAGCCTTTCCTGAGGCCACCAGAGCGGGTCCCCGAGGTCCCCGTCGTAAGTCGAGAGCACCTGCCAGCAACTCGAGAAAAATCCAGGAGGTTCTCCCCTCCAGGCGAATGAGGCCCATTTCACGCTGAGGCGTCTCGAGGCTAATCACACCTAACCTCTGGAACTTGCAAAGGGTCCTTCACACCCTTGCTGCAACTCAAGAAGTTCCCCGACATACCCTTCTCCACTCGAGAGGAAGCACGAGAGTCCGCCCACATCCAGAGGAGCCCCGTTTCCCGCCTCTAGCTCGAGAGGAGGGATCCTTTCCCGTGTTTCGGGAAAGAATTCCTCGGGCGTTCCCGTCGCATCTCAAGAGGAGGCGCTCTCCACAGGAAAGGCGAGAGGAACTCCAGGGTCTTGCCACCATTCCCAGAGTCAACCAGATGTCTCCGTCCATTCCAGGGAAACCTCTTTTCCCTGCACTGCCTCGACTTTCAAGCCGAGGATCGACTCACACCACGTTGGCACGTGGACAACCCTTGGGTGTTGGAAAGCCTCGTGGGAAAGCCTCGGGGAAAGGAGGAAAGGCACAGATCCCTTGATCCACGCGAAGGGAAGGGTGACACTGCTGCTACAGCTCGGGAGGAAAGCCCACGTGCATGCCCCCACTCGAGACGAGGACTGACTCCCCAGGGGAGACTCCAGAAGTACCCCAAGATACATGTCAGCACTGGAGAGGAATCCCCAGGTCCCGGCACCCACTCCACACAAGATCTTAGGCCACAGCATCGAAGGGAGAGGAATCCCGAGAGGCCCCCGAGCAACTCGCATGGGGACTTGCCTTTCGTGAGGCTACCAGAGTGGGTCCCTGAGGTCCCCGTCATAAGTCGAGAGCACCTGCCGAAACTCGAGAAAATCAAGGAGGTTCTCCCATCCAGGCGAGATGAGGCCCATTTTCGCTGAGCCGTCTCGAGGCTAAACACACTAACCTCTGGAACTTACTAAGGGTCCTTCACACCCTTGCTGCAACTCAAGAAGTTCCCCGACATAACCGTCTCTACTCGAGAGAAGCACGAGAGTCCCGCCCACATCCAGAGGAGCCCCGTTTCCGCCTCCTAGCTCGAGAGGAGGGATCCTTTCCCTGCGTGGTCGGGAAAGAATACCCAGCATTTCCGTCGCATCTCAAGAGGAGGCGCTCTCCACAGGAAAGGCGAGAGGAACTCCAGGGTCGTGCCACCATTCCCAGAGTCTCCCAGATGCCTCAGTCCATTCCAGGGAAACCTGTTTTCCCTGTACTGCCTCTTCTTTCAAGCCGAGGATCGACTCACACCACGGTGGCACGTGGGACAGCCCTGTGGGAAAGCCTCGTGGGAAAGCCTCGTGGAAAAGCCTCGAGGGAAAGCCACAGATCCTTGATATACGCGAAGGGAAGCGTGACACCGCTGCTACAGCTCGGAAGGAAAGCGCACGTGCATGCCCCCACTCGAGATGAGGACTGACTCCCCTGGGAGACTCCAGAAGTACCCCAAGGTCCATGTCAGTACTGGAGAGGAAACCTCAGGTTCCCGCACCGACTCCACACAAGGTGTTAGGCCCCGCATCGACGGGAGAGGAATCCCGAGAGGCCCCCGAGCAACTCGCATGGGGTCTGGCCTTTCCTGAGGCCACCAGAGAGGGTCCATGAGGTCCCCGTCGTAAGTCGAGAGCACCTGCCGCAACTCGAGAAAATCCAGGAGGTTCTCCACTCCAGGCGAGATGAGGCCCATTTCCGCTGAGGCGTCTCGAGGATAATCACACCTAACCTCTGGAATTCCAAAGGGTCCTTCACACCCTTGCTGCAACTCATGAAGTTCCCCGACAAACCCGTCTCCACTCGAGAGGAAGCACGAGAGTCCGCCCACATCCAGAGGAGCCCCGTTTCCGCCTGATAGATCCAGAGGAGGGATCGTTTCCCTGCGTGGTCGTGAAAGAATTCCCGGCGTTCCCGGCGCAACTCAAGAGGAGGCGCTCTCCACAGGAAAGGAAAGAGGAACTCAGGTCGTGCCACCATTCCCAGAGTCCGCCAGAAAATTCCTTGTCGGGAATTTTATTGGCCTTCCGTGTAAACCTAGCTACTTCAGCCTTTTTCCTCCAGTTAATCTTCTTACTACCCTATAATTTCTTAATCTCATCTTACATTAATAAATACGCAAGACTTTTCCACGTCAACGCCGTCCATCCGATCGAATTCCTGGGCCAGCGGCTGGACCCCGGCACACTGAAATATCTGGGGGACTCTTGGAATGATGGCACGACACTTGAGTTCTCT
>NW_017203539.1:0-18824 GCF_001704415.2 Capra hircus | reverse complement strand
GAGCATATGAAAATTATAGTATTTAACATTAACTTTTTTTGTGAGCAAATTGTGTGAATATTTAAGTAATATGGAACTGTTACTGAGATTTAGAAAGTGTCAAATGATTTATTTTTATTATAATTTCCACTGTGTTTCAGTCACAGCACTCGAGAGTACTGAAGTATTTTAATTCTTAATGGAATGCCTTGTACCCAGGATGCTTTGTAGCTTGTTATTTGTTTGGAGCCAGATTTTTCTGTGAACATCCCTGATGCCTTTATGATTTAGAGCTGATATTGCTACTAACTGAGTGAACACAAGGAATTGAGATTGGTAGGGTAGTCCTGAAGAGTAGGTCATATTTCCTGAATTTCAGCTAGACGTACCATATGAAATGGATCAGGTCCCAATCCCTGAAGTCTGAAATTAGTCATGTGCTTGAGATACTTACATGTACTAGGTAACAGATCCACTGGTGTAAAACAGTGGAATCATCAGAGACTATTAAGTATCATCAAATTGTTTTCCTTTGAACTTTATGTGATTATCACTGAGAATCAGCAAACTCTTAAAAAATCTGACTGTCAGCCAAATTAAGAAATAAAATTCCTTGGAATAGCAATGCAAATTAAGAGTATTATTTAAATAAAGATTTAATAACAAGGTGAGGTAATGTGACAAAGCTCTACTATTAGAGAACATTTGAGATGTAGGGTAAGAAAGCATCATTAACAGATAGGGTCTCACGCACAGTCAAGCAAAGTCAAGTCTGATGCTTTTGAGCCATCACTCATAATCATATTGATGACTTTACCCTAAAAATCAAGTCCTTCTGAGGCACTGATTTGATTTTTATGAATGGGCAAACATCAAGAAAGAGAAGGAGGCAGGGTATGAGGGGGAGAAAGAGAGTGATGGAGACGGGAATTGAATTATTATTATCACTGGATTATATATTTTGTAAATTGGATACATGGTTCAGAGTGCAGTTGACTACCCTTCCCAAGACCAAGGTTGTGCCTTTCCCATATTAAAAACATGTCTGAGGCTAATCTGTTAACTATTATGTGTGAAACTTGGCTCTTGTGAGCACACAGGACTGGTTTCACTGAAAAGGAGAAATCAAGGTAAACTACAGAAGATGGTTTGTTCTTTGATAGATGCAAAATAGTTAAGGGAAGAGTACCATATTTCAATTTAAAAATATCATAGAATTATAGAAGCTGAAAGGAATAGAAAACTTCAATATTGCAATGAGGCAATTGGAATCTAGGAGGATTTATTTAATTGAATAAAGATTTGTCTGCCACTGTCCTTGTGTCAGCCATTGGTGGCGATAGGAGCTAAATAAGACATAAAATTTTGCTGTAAGACACGTGCGGTCTGGAAGGAGAGAGTCGTGAGAGTGTACCTTTACGATTGCAAGTGATCCAGGCTGAAGTAGAAATTGCAGAGAGAAGACTTTCCAGAGGCCACGGTCTCAGCCCCCCAGGATGTACCCCTGGCGTTCCAGCCTTAAAGAAGAGCCAGAGCCAAGGGTAAAGGCGGGAATGCACACCAGCTGTTCCAGGACTTGAAGGAAATTCAGGCTCCTCTGTGGTCTGTTTCTACATGCTAGTTAGTTCTCTTGCCTCTGTGCCTTGTAGCAGTTTCTTCATGCACGGAGTTTTCTTTATAACTATCTAGTTTCTCTTTGAACATTTTCCACTTTTAATTATTTAGAAGCTATTAATATTGAGTAAACCATTGTTTATATGTCTCTCCTACTTAGGATATTTGGGGGCAATGATGAAAAGTGGTTTGCCGTATTTATTCTCTTATTTAGTTTGGCAGCAGTGGTCTTCTTCCCTCTGTCACTTCATTCTGCATCCCAGGAACATTCCAGGTCCAAGGGGGAGAGAGACGCTTATAGGGCTGCTGGCACTAGCAGTGGGGTTCATCGGACACTACATTCAGTGAGTGGGAGCAGAAACCAGGCAATCCGCAGCCTCCAGTTCCATATGCATTCATATGATCCACAGCGAAAAATCAGCCAAATTGTATGAAGTTCTGTAAATCTGGTTTTATTAACAATTGAACTTTCTCTAGAAGCTAGAATCTTAGGAGTTGTAATCTTTATTTTCCCAAGGAGTAAAATGGATCCATTCACTTGCTTAGGTTTAGTCACTACTCACGTCCGACTCTTGTGACCCCATGTCTGTAGCCTGCCAGGTTCCTCTGGCCATGGCATTTTCCAGGCAAGAATACTGGAGTCAGTTGCCATTTCCTTATCCATGGGCTATTCCCAACCCGGGGAACAAACCAGGGTTTCCTTCATTGCAGGAGGACTCTTTACTGACTGAACCACCAGAGAAGCTCCTGCTTAAGGGTTTAGTTAGTCTGATTTCAAACCGTGAGATACCATTGTAGTACTTACCTGGGTTGCCATAAGGAGTAGCAGTGAAATGCTGAGAGATGGATATAAAGATATATTCAAAGTTAATACACACATAACATATAACTTAAGTATTGAAAGTTAATACTAGTAATATTTTAAATAAAAAAATCCTTCTCACGTAGGATTGCACCTACCAAATCTTTTGAATATTATTTTGCATATGTTTTCCAGAAAAATTTCTATAAAATATGTTCTATTATGAAGAAGTTAGCTTGATTATTTTTTTATTACATTCAGTTCAGTTCAGTTCATTTTAGTCTCTCAGTTGTGTCCGACTCTTTGCAACCCCATGAATCACAGCATGCCAGGCCACCCTGTCCATCACCAACTCCTGGAGTTTACCCAAACCCATGTCCATTGAGTCAGTGATGCCATCTAGCCATCTCATCATCTGTTGTCCCCTTCTCCTCCTGCCCCTAATGCTTCCCAGTATTAGGGTATTTTCCAATGAGTCAACTCTTCACATGAGGTGGCCAAAGTATTGGAGTTTCAGCTTCAGCATCAGTCCTTCCAGTGAAGCACCCAGGACTGATCTCCTTTAGGGTGGACTGGTTGGATCCTTGCAGTCCATGGGACTCTCAAGAGTCTTCTCCAACACCACAGTTCAAAAGCATTAATCTCGTGGCACTCAGCTTTCTTCACCATCCAACTCTCACATTCCATACATGACCGCTGGAAAAACATAGCCTTGACTAGATGCACCTTTGTTGGCAAAGTAATGTCTCTGCTTTTTTATATGCTAGCTAGGTTTGTCATAACCTTCCTTCCAAGAGTAAGCATCTTTTAATTTCATGGCTGCAATCACCATCTGCAGTGATTTGGGGCACCCCAAAATAAAGTCAGTCACTGTTTCCACTGTTTCCTCATCTATTTGCCATGAATTGATGGGGCCAGATGCCATGATCTTAGTTTCCTGAATGTTGAGCTTTAAGCCAACTTTTTCACTCTCCTCTTTCACTTTCATCAAGAGGCTCTTTAAGTTCTTCTTCACTTTCTGCATAAGGGTGGTGTCATCTGCATATCTGAGGTTATTGATATTTCTCCAGGCAATCTTGATTCCAGCTTGTGCTTCTTCCAGCCCAGCGTTTCTCATGATGTACTCCACATAGAAGTTAAACAAATAGGGTGGCAATATACAGCCTTGACGTACTCCTGTTCCTCTTCGGAGCAGTCTGTTGTTCCATGTCCAGTTCTAACTGTTGCTTCCTGACCTGCATATAGGTTTGTCAAGAGGCAGGTCAGGTGGTCTGATAGTCCATCTCTTCAGAATTTTCCACAGTTTCTTGTGATCCACACAGTCATGGCTTGGCATAGTCAATAAAGCAGAAATAGATGTTTTCTGGAACTCTCTTGCTATTTCCACGATCCAGCAGATGTTGGCAATTTGATCTTTGCTTCCTCTGCCTTTTCTAAAACGCTTGTTTACATTAGACTATTTATTAGAGTAGTTTCTTGTATTTTTTATATTATTATGAACAAAATGAATTTTGTTTCAGTCACAGTTTTGTCTATCATTTCATTTTTGCATCTGTCTTATTTCCATATTTCTCTTCTTATTATAGTTACACAAAAATCATTTCTTACAGTATCCTTTTAAAAGCCCTACCCCCCAACCCCAGGCAGGTCACGGGTTAACACTGAAGCTTCCTGTTGGAAGAGCTGGTTACTATAGTATAAGGACAGTCGGCTTCCATCTGTCAGTGATTGTTGACCGTTGTAATTTAATTTTGGCATTTAACTTACTTGTTGTTGTTGTTCAGTTGCTAAGTTGTGAGCAACTCTTTTTGACCCCATGGAGTGTAGCACACCAGGCTTCTCTGTCCTTCATTATCTCCCAGAGTTTGCTTAAACTTAGGTCCACTGAGTCAGTGATGCTGTCTAACCATCTCATCCTGTGCCGCCCCTTTCTCCTATTGCCCTCAGTCTTTCCCAATATTGGGTCTTTTCCAATGACTTGGCTCTTTGCATCAGGTGCCAAAGTATTAGAGCTTCAGCTTCAGCATTAGTCCCTCCAATGAATATTCAGGATTGATTTTCTTTAGGATTGACTGGTTTGATCTCCTTGCTCTCCAAGGGACTCTCAAGAGTCTTCTTTAACACCGCAGTTCAAAAAGCATCAGTTCTGTGCTCACCCTTCTTTACAGTCCGGTTCTCGCATCCATACATGACTAATGGAAAAAACCATAGCTTTGACTATATGGACCTTTGTTGGTAAAGTAGTGTCTCTGCTTTTTAATATGCTGTCTAGGTTTGTCATAACTTTTCTTCCGAGGAACAAGCGTCTTTTAATTTCATGGCTGCAGTCACCATCTGCGGTGATTTTTGGAGCAGCCCAAAATAAAGTCTGTCACTGTTTCCATTGTTTCCCCATCTATTTGCCATGAAGTGATGGGACTATATGCCATGATCTCTGTTTTTTGAATGTTGAGTTTTAAAGCCAGTTTTTTCACTCTCCTCTTTCACTCTCATCAAGAGGCTCTTTAGTTCCTCTTAGCTTTCTGCCATTAGAGTGGTATCATCTGCATGTCTGAGGTTGTTGATATTTCTCCTGGGCAATCTTAATTCTAGCTTGTGAGTCATTCAGTCCAGCATTTCGCATAATGTACTCTACATATAAGTTAAATAAGCAGGTGACAATTTAAAGCCTTGACATACTCCTTTCAGGATTTGGAAGCAGTCCATTAAACAGTAGTAAAGTAGTAAATGTCGCTCAGTCGTGTCCGACTCTTTGCGACCCCATGGACTATAGCCTACCAGGTTCCTCTGTCCATGGGATTTTCCAGGCAAGAATACTGGAGTGCGTTGCCATTTACAGACTTCTTAATACAGCAGGCTAGAACTTTATAAGGACAGAAGTAGGTGACCTGACATGAAGTTTGCCCTGACAAACCAGATGACTCTGCTCTAAAAGCTTTTGTTTTTTCTCTAGAAAGTAGATCACTGTGCCCTTCAAATGCCATAGAAGTTTTCAGACTATCACTTGGTGGCTGCAAAGTCTTGTGGCCTGTCATACTTGAATGAAGTTTTGGCAAATGATAAGAATTCTACCAAAGGACTTAAGAATCAATATCTATAATTTCCTGGTTATATTAGTCAGTTTGACCAAAGTCTTTTAAAATGTGACCAAGTGGTTCTATAAAACTTGTGTTGATTCCTATTGATTTTTTTTGTTTTTTGCTTTACAAGTTAGCAGTTCTGAATAGTATTTTATTCTGGATACCTATCATCAGTTTGGGGACCTGCCTCCGAACACATTTATGAGACAGTGCACAATGTATTGATATCTTATTGCATTTGTGGTGAAAGGGAGGGAATGAACAAAGTGGCCTTTTAAAATACTGGCACAATTCAAGGCCATTTAGTGTGAGATGGAATATTACAATAAAGAGATCTTTGCCTCTGAATGTGAAGGCTTTATACAAGATTCATGGTAGAATCAGTTATTGGAAATAGAAATATCTTAATTCCCCATTACATGTTTTTCCCCAGATAATAATGACATTTTAGGAAAGAGATGTTAGATAATGATCACCTCTACCACATCAAATGTATACCGAATTGTCAGCGATTGATGTTAATATTGATGGCTGCTTCTAATCAGGCTAAGTGGGAAGATGCTCAGATTTAGGATCATTTTAAAATAGCTTTAATTACTAAGTTCTATTAGCAGTTTGGGCAGCCTGGGAAATCAAAGTAATTGATATTAGTTTTTCTAACGATCTGTGCAGTATTAATAAGAAGAAAACTTCTTAGGTTGGCAGGACAATGAAAGCTTAGGGAAGAATTTACAGTTGTTTTAGTTAAAAAGGCTTTTTGGATACCTACTATTTGATATTTTCAGTAATTCTTAAATTATTTTTATATGCTATTGCTATATGATTTACAGTGATAACAAATCAATGTGTTTACTGTACAAGTAAGACACTTACTGGAGTTGAAAGGTATGGACGTTATATTTCAACAAATGCCTGCAGACCTGTGTGGATGGTTGATGCAGAATCAGACATAATTCTGGTCCAGTAGGAATTTACACTGGGCCGTAGAGTTTATCCAGTTGAACAAAGAATGGAACATATAAAAATTCCTGGGAGGGCTAGAAGTCAAGATTTTATTAGGGTTTAAATACTTTCAAAGTTTTAATTTAATATCATTTCCTCTGCTATGCTATCCAACTGCTTGTACTTTAAAAATTAATTATAATTCTAGATTTATTATGTGACAGATTTCAAATTTAATTCTATCATTGTTTAAAGCAGATGTCCCAAATTAGATATGGCTTATATGAAATAGGTCGGGTTTTTTTTTTTTTAAGAGCAAATTGCTTTCTGTATTAGAAACTGTTATTACAACATTTTAATGTCTGTCTGCCACATTTTGTGCTTGAGGCTGCCAGGTTTTAATGAAGAATTTTAAAATGTTGACTAAAATAAAACTTGCAATGTTTTGGTCTGCTGAAACTTTATCAAGCAATTAACATTAATTTAAATGTGAAGCATCATTCCTTTAAATACGTATATGTCATGTTGTATATCCAGTCATCTGCCATATATGCTATTAAAAAATATAAATGCTCTTGACAATAGTTAAAACAAAAATGTGTGAAAAGAGGAATACATTTTTAGGGAAACAATATGGTTAGTAAGAAGTAGCTGCTGTAAAACCTATTCAGTGGTTTATAGGTAATTAGCAAAAGGACTGCAAGACCATGTGGTCAGGCATTATATATTAGCTATTTTTTCCACACCAAAAAAAGTTACAAAATTGAGTTTGACTTAATAAACTTAGTCTTAAAACTTTTATTTATTTATTCCATTCTCTTATCAGCTAGAATATAATTTATAAATATGACAACATTTGGGGGTTATTTTAGGGTATGTTTTAATGTATAAAAAAAGTAACAGCAGAAATATTTTCTTGTACCTGATTTGGGACAGTAGGAAACTGGTGAAATATCAAAGTATTCTTTTTCCATTTGTTGTGGCCCATTATCTAAATTAATGCTGAAATAGTTAGCTTTAAATTAGTCATTTGATAGTGATCCCAGCATGGAGTTTTCACATGGGAAAATACTTGTGAAATAGTACATGGGATACTATTTTAGTACAGCTGCCTTACAGAGATGCCTTTACTGGAGTTAAAATTAAACATTATAAAGGACTGATGGTGATAACATCAGTTTGAACTAAACTAAGGCTGTTGTCACTAAAGCATGCATTGGATCCTTGTCCATATAAAGGGGATACACTGATTGCTGAACTTAATTTAAAAAATGAAGTCATTCCAGATTTTTTTTATTATATAATAATTACTATATATTAGGATTATTTGTTTCCTATTTTATCTGCTATGAACTAGCTTCTCCGTTCAACACAGGAGCTCTACCATTTCCAAAACCTGATTACTAGTGCTTTTTAGAACAGATGACCTTGTCTTCTGTTTCCCAGAAAGAGACTATCACCTCTGAGATGTTCTATCTTTAATAAGACTTTCTACTCCATCATTTCTTGACTGTTAACTAGGGATAGCAATACCCTATGAATGATGCTTGCTTAATTAAGGATATGTCTAAGAAAGTATACAATAAAAATCTGGCACACACTGAGTACTCAGTAGAGGATAGTCTTCCCTCCTTCACCTTCAGCTTTATTTCCGTTTGATTTTGCTTCACCATTACTTCTCCTCTCTTTGCTGTCTAAAATGTATTTATCTTCAATGTCTTCTACACTGTGCTCTAGACAATTATATTGCAGTTTCCCCTATCTCAGTTTCCAACTCCACTTTGCCCTCAAGCAGCTGTCATTTATTTCCTTTGTGTCATCATCATGAAAACTTGCAGAAAGAATGACCTTTGTTCTCTTCCTTACATTCCCATTCATTCCTGATTTCCTGAAAATCTGGATTCTATTCCATCGTCAAATTTTTGTCACCAATGGCTTCCTTCTTGCTTATAATCAAAGACTTTTGTAGTCCTTACATGTTCGATTATGTTTGACCTTATGACATTATGTCCACTCCCTAAAGGCCAGGGCTCAAATATCAATTCCTAGAAATTTTTCTTCATCTTCAAGACATGTTTACTTCTGCCTTGAAGTTCTCATAGCACTTTCTGTAAATTTCTCCTTAGTCAGTTTCAGATGATGTAATTATGTGTTTCCATCTCAGTTTACTGTATTGTGAGTTCCACAGTGGGGACTTTGCATTATCGATCCTGAAGTTCCCCCTTCAGGGTATCCTGAATACCCTAACCCTTACGACTAGTGGCAATCATCAGGTATATGCCACTCCTGGTAATTACCAAATATTTGAAGTGTTCTGACTTGTTCAAAACAGTTTCTCTCTCTCTTTTTTAAAAATAAATGTTTCCTAGAATATAATGCTGCTGTAGACATGTGTGATGGTACTATATTTTAATCATCCCACACTCAGATAATTTTTTAGAATATCCATAGAGTGTTCTAGTTTAGATTTCAGTCATCTGTGAAATAATGAGACTAGAAATTCATAAGCAAGTATTTCTTTTCTGATTAGTTTGAGAGTTGATCTCAATGGTATTGTGGCTTACTTTGAGGGGAAAGGTTTTTTTGAAAGCAAGAAAAAAAAAATCATGCTATCTGTGAACGGTCTTGAAAGTGAAAATTGCTCAGTCATGTCTGACTCTTTGTGACCCAATGGACTATAGCCTGCCAGGCTCCTCTGTCCATGGAATTCTCCGGGTCAGAATACTGGAGTGGATAGATGTTCCCTTCTCCAGGGGATCTTCTCAACCCAGGGATTGAATCCAGGTTTCCCACATTGCCAGAGGATTCTTTACTGTCTGAGCCACCAGAGAATAGTGTAGTCAGTCTCTACTTTTCAAATCATAACATTACAAAAGTACATTAAAATTGTTTGGTTTAAAACTTCACATTTGTTTTGCCATTAAAAACAAACAAACATGAAAATGGTAACTCCTCCAGTCAGCATGCAAAAAAAAAAAATAAATAATAATAATGTACCCATAATGTACCAGAAATACCTCGCTCATCATGGGAAAAATGGGTTCTGCATTTTATCTTTGGTCTTAAGTAACACTGCTTTGCTTCGGCAACATGAGTGGGGCTTTTCCTAGCACCTGCTCAGCTGAAACATGTCCTTCATTAGTCAAAATCTGTCAGTCCTGTCCAGTTCAAGACTTGCTTTGAGCTGTGATATAATTTATCTGTTAGAGAAAACATGCTCCAAGTCTTTCTTGCAAGTTGTTACTAATAAAGTAACTGGAATAAATTTCCCAGGGCTTTTGCCTTTCCTATTTTCATCTGTTAAACAGGAAATTGTCACTTCTTCCTGGGAATATAGAGATCATTATTTTTTAGAAAGACACTGTGAAATGGATAGTTTCAAAGTTTTGCAACTTTATAAGTAAACAAATAAGCTGTCTATACATGTATGTATATGCATGTATTTATGCACACACACACAAATGGTGGTGATGTGCTATGGAGGAAAAAGACAGCAAGGGAGGGACTTACAGAGCGTAGTAAATGACGAGGAGGCTGCTTTACAATTTTAAAGCAGCCATTCAAGTCTCGCTAAGACAATGGTATTTGAGCAAAGACATTTCTTTTCATCTTTGATTTCTAGAGGGGTGGACATAAATATTGACTGTCAGGCTGCCATGTCAAGACCAGACAAAACCAAGCTCAGCATTGCCCATCCCCGGGTTAAAACCACTGAGTGAAAAGACATATTTGGAGATGGAAACTGGTAACTTAGCATGAGACACTTGACATCAGGTCCTCATTTTAACATCGTCCTTAATCTGGTTGTAACCTGCCCATCAGTCAGGCTAGTCTGTGCTGCAGTAGTGATGGTCCAGTGGCTTCACCACTGTTGGTTGATTCCTTGCTCAATTACATGTTCCTTGTGGACTGACATAGTATTGCTCATGCTGTCTTTGCCCTGGGATGAGCTGGCCCTATCTAGGCTACATCCAACCTATGGCAGAGAGAAGGGAAGTCTTGGCTACCTCTTTTGTCCCATGTCATCAGTCAAAGCAAGCCATTTGTCCAAGCCTGGTCTGAGTGAAGAAAGGACAGGCCCAACAGGAAGTGGAAGCAAACACTAATTATATTTCCCATTCTTTGCAGTTTAATTTTATTTCCCTTCAACTCCAAAAAATGTCATTTTCCACTCTATTACACAGATGCTCTCTTGTCACCTAGATGTGTCCGTTTCTCTAAAATCTGCTGGTGTTTCCCCCACTGTTGCTCATCTTCCTCCTCAGTTTGCTTGCATCCTGGTTATCCTCAAAAAATGCAGTTGAGGAAAATCTTTCCTTTTTCCTCCGTGGTGCATCCACTTAAATACTCCACCCTGTATTGATCTGCTACAGAAGTAAGCACTCTGCAGTTTGGCTTCAGCTTTATATAGGAATCACATTTGATCCTGGAGAGTACAGTTTGTGCCTTTTTAGGTCACATGTGGCTTACCGGTAAGGAATCTGCCTGCAATATAGGAGACGCAAGTTCAATCCCTGGGTCAGGAAGATCCACTGGAGAAGGGAATGGCAACCCAATCTGGTATTCTTGCCTAGAGAATCCCATGGACAGAGGAACCTCGGGGGCTAAAGTCCATGAGGTTGCAAAGTCAGACACGACTGAGCATAAGCATTGATGTCACATGTGGCTCTCAACAAGTGTCGCTACTATTTTGTCCAGTTCAGTTCAGTCACTCAGTCATGTCCGACTCTGTGACCCCATGAATTCTAGCACACCAGGCCTCCCTGTCCATCACGAACTCCTGGAGTTCACTCAGACTCATGTCCATCGAGTCAGTGATGCCATCCAACCATCTCATCCTCTGTCGTCCCCTTCTCCTCCTGCCCCCAATCCTCCCAGCATCAGAGTCTTTTCCAATGAGTCAACCTTCGCATGAGGTGGACAGAGTACTGGAGTTTCAGCTTTAGCATCATTCCTTCCAAAGAACACTCAGGACAGATCTCCTTCAGAATGTTCATCAGGCACTCTATCTATCAGATCTAGTCCCTTAAATCTATTTCTCACTCCCACTGTATAATCATAAAGGATTTGACTTAGGTCATACTTGAATGGTCTAGTGGTTTTCCCTACTTTCTTCAATTTAAGTCTGAATTTGGCAATAAGGAGTTCATGATCTGAGCCACAGTCAGCTCCTGGTCTTGTTTTTGTTGAGTGTGTAGAGCTTCTCCATCTTTGGCTGCAGAGAATATAATCAGTCTGATTTCGGTGTTGACCATCTGGTGATGTCCATGTGTAGAGTCTTTTGTGTTGTTGGAAGAGGATGTTTGCTATGATCAGTGCGTTCTCTTGACAAAACTCTATTAGTCTTTGCTCTGCTTCATTCCATATTCCAAGGGCAAATTTGCCTGTTACTCCAGGTGTTTCTTGACTTCCTACTTTTGCATTCCAGTCCCCTATAATGAAAAGGACATCTTTTTTGGGTGTTAGTTCTTTTTCTAAAACGTCTTGTAGATCTTCATGGAACTGTTCAACTTCAGCTTCGTCAGCACTACTGGTGGGGCATAGACTTGGATTACTGAGATATTGAATGGTTTGCCTTGGAAACAAACAGAGATTATTCTATCATTTTTGAGATTGCATCCAAGTACTGCATTTCGGTCTGTTTTGTTGACCATGATGGCTACTCCATTTCTTCTAAGGGATTCCTGCCCACAGTAGTAGATATAATGGTCATCTGAGTTAAATTCACCCATTCCAGTCCATTTTAGTTCGCTGATTCCTAGAATGTCGACGTTCACTCTTGCCATCTCCTGTTTGACCACTTCCAGTTTGCCTTGATTCATGGACCTAACATTACAGATTCCTATGCAATGTTCCTCTTTGCAGCATCGAACCTTGCTTCTATCACCAGTCACATCCACAACTGGGTATTGATTTTGCTTTGGCTCCATCCCTTCATTCTTTCTGGAGTTATTTCTCCACTGATCTCCAGTAGCATATTGGGCACCTACTGACCTGGGGAGTTCCTCTTTTGGTATCCCATCATTTTGCCTTTTCATCCTGTTCATGGGGTTCTCAAGGCAAGAATACTGAAGTGGTTTGCCATTTCCTTCTCCAGTGGACCACATTCTGTCAGACCTCTCCACCATGACCCGCCTGTCTTCGGTGGCCCCACAGGGCATGGCTTAGTTTCATTGAGTTAGACAAGGCTGTGGTCCTAGTGTGATTAGATTGCCTAGTTTTCTTTGAGTGTGGTTTCAGTGTGTCTGCCCTCTGAGGCCCTATTGCAACTCCTACTGTCTTACTTGGGTTTCTCTTACATTGGACGTGGGGTATCTCTTCACGGCTGCTCCAGCAAAGCGCAGCCGCTGCTCCTTACCTTGGATGAGGGGTATCTCCTCACTGCCGCCCCTTCTGACCTTGAACCATTTTGTTACATATTGGTTAACAAATTAGTTGCTGAAATATTTTCATTTTCAATAAATATTTATGGAAAATATGTCTATATTAATTTCAAAACTTTAAGTCACAGTTTTTCTCCCCCTGCATGTATTTGGAGAGTGAATTTCAGTCTCCTTTGAGGAAAAGCCATCTTTGCTGTATCTCCAGTCATAAAACTAAGTTATGAGGCTTTTCAATCCCTCACTGCAACTTCCTTATGCAAAACAATTCCACTTTACTTCTTTGATATATGTATTTGGGGGCACCTATAAGTTTTCTTTTGAAAATTAGGTTCTTCTGTCAAATTTTTAAAAATCACTATTTTAAAATAGAAATAGATTAAGCCTTATTAGATATCCACTTTTACATAAGACGTAGTTTTTTTTTTTGTTTGTTTTTAATCTCTGTAGCCTCTTGGGCACCAGCCTTGAGACTGAAGACAAATCGACATATTAATACATGAAAGCGAAACAGAAGATGGGGTGTGTTTTAAGATTAGCTTGTTCTTTGAAGGTGAGGGCTACTATTCTTCTGCCAGTTTCTAGCCCTGATGAACTCTCCTTGGAAGATAATTCATCTCTGTTGCCATTGGAAAAGAACCTTACTTTATTTTAATCTACTGCTTTTCTTTCAAGCTTATGTGCTTTTGTAAGTTTGAAACATAAAACAAGAAATATTTAGTGTCAGAAAGCTTAAATGAACTTTAAATTCCAGAGTGTTTGGTGTAGCAATGTTTGCAAAGAATAAACCATTCATCTATGTAATTGCTAATTTCAGAAGTCCCTTGGAAAGTGTTATCAGGTATATATTCCTTTGAATTTAAGAGAAAAGCCAAGTTTTCCTTATAAAATCTCTGTATTAGAAATTTAAATTATTCTGTACAAGTAAATTATTCCTTACACAAAAAAATTCTCAAATTGTACTCTCCCGAAGGTAAAATTTCCTGAATTCTCTTCTCAGCATCAGGGATTTATGACCCAGAGAAGCTTACATGTGAGAATTTAGAAAGAGGTTGATAGCAAAACTGATTACAGTGCTTTTGGTTTAAGCCAGCAGGGTAAACACAGTAGCCTATTTCCTTTTTTCCTATGATAGCATTAAAATAAAGAAACAGAGTTTTTTCCCCCTATTGTGAAGTTCTACATGGAACACTGGAGAAAAAGTAGAAAAGATGTCCAAGAATGAAATTCATGAAACATTTTACACATAAAATGTAACGTGTCTTATTTAGCAGTTGTAGGGGTCACCTGCCTGCTTTTCTGCTCACAAAGCCCAAGAAGAGTCTGGCATTTGACATCCCTTTCATCCCATGGAGAGAGCTCTGGGGATAATATGCTGTTTCACAGCATACCATAGATGGAACAGTGCACGCTTCCTATTAATTGCTATCATGTTTTTATTTAGAACAATAAACTGCCAATCAGGAATCATTAGATATTTAAGGGAAAACTATGTTTATATGAACAAAAGAGTAACTGGTACAAGAAGAGTTAAGTATAACTCAGGGAACGCAGGAGGCTTTAAAAAAGTAGTCTTGATTAGTACCTCTACTAGGATTTGAGAGGATATTACAGCTATAACTGGCTATTATGAAGGAGAGGCAATCAGAAAACAAGAAATTTCCAGGAAATTGAAAATGGTATTACTGAATTAAATTCTTACTGGACAAAGTTATAGAAAGGACATTGTTGAAAGTTAGGCTTGTTTTTAATCTTCAGGTAAAATTAAAAATTAATCCCAACAGTTAAAACAGAAAGAAGGATATTTAAAAATAAAAAGAAAAATTAAGCAAATCAGGAGATAGAGTCAATAGTGTCAAAATCTGGACTCTGGAAAATTCTTAAAGAGAGTATCAGAGCACCTTACCTACTTCCTGCAAAACCTGTATGCAGGTCAAGAAGCAACAGAGCGACAGAACCAGACATGGATCAACAGACTGATTCCAAGTCGGGAAAGTAGGATGTCAAGGCCATGTATTGTCACCCTTCTCATTTAACTTCTATGCAGAGTACATCATGCGAAATGCCGGGCTGGATGAAGCTCAAACTGGAATGAAAGGCAGAGAATGCAGTTTAATGAAAGAATATTTTTATAAGCTAAATAAATACTCTGTGCTAATGAACCTTGGCTGTGTAACACAGGACTGAACAACTTACTGGCTTGAAGCAGCAACCAGTCGTTTAGCTTATATGCCTGTGATTTGGCTGGTTGGTCTGGGCAAGGTTGGCTCCCTCACCTGAAGTCACTCATGTGAGTCTGAGCAGCTGGAAGATTGGCTGGGGATTATCTGATATAACATAAACTCATTGCACAACTGGCAGTTGGCTGTGATGACAGGAGTAACTGAGCACGTCTCATCATCCTGCTAAACTTGGTCTGCTCTCTTAGCAGCAGGATTCCTAAGGGCAGCATGAGTGGAAGTTCTAAAGCATACTGTGTTTTCAAGGCTCCAGTTACTTCCCTTTGCCAAAGCAAAGGTCCCAAAGACCAAAGCAGATTATTAACCAAAGGGTCGGGATTTGGGCATGCAGAATCAGGGCTATCATTGCACAGAGGCATCAGTAGTCAGATTAAAAAGTCTAGCAAGCAAGATGGATAAAAGTGAACTATATTTACGCATATCTTGGTGAAATTTCAAAATTCTTATGATAGAGCAGAAAATGCTACAGTCTTCTAATGTGGATGAAATAGATTATCTGCAAAGAAATGAATCATGGTTGCAAGATTTTCATCAACAACACTGGATCCTAGAAGCCATCCAAGCAATATCTTCAAAGATCTGAGAAATGTTAATTTAAATATAGAATTCTATATCTAATTTTTAATCATACTCCAGAGGCATGCAAATATTGGTAAAGAATGTCTTTATGAAAATATGCTGAATGATCATCAAAAAATTTTGAGTAAAAGGATAGTATGAAATTCAGGGAAAGTGATGGCTGAATATAGCCTAGAAGGAACTGGGGAAACTAAAAGACAAAAGATAGTACACTGAAGCTTGAAACTTTGAAAATTCTCCCTCATGAAGGAAGGCTTTAGTGTTAGTATGAAAATTCCCTATCTAAGGATCTAAACGACAGAGGGGACAACAGAGGATGAGATGGGTGGGTGGCATCACCGACCAGATGGACATGAGTTTGAACAAGCTCTGAGAGTTACTGATGGACAGGGAAGCCTGGCGTGCTGCTGTCCATGGGGTTGCAAAGAGTCAGACTCGACTGAGTGACTGAACTGAACTGAACTGAAGGATCTTAACATACCACCTGATTCTGCCATGAATGGTATTTAAATGGACTTCCCTGGTGGCTCAGAAGGTAAAGTATCTGGCTGCAGTGCAGGTGACCTGGGTTCGATGCTTGGGTCAGGAAGATCCTCTGGAGAAGGAAATGGCAACCCATTCCAGTATTCTTGCCTGGGAAATCCCATGGACAGAGGAGCCTGGCTAACTACAGTCCATGGGATGGCATAGAGTTGGACACAACTGAGCAACTAACACTTTGACTTCAGGACTAGATATGTACTTACTTGGAATTTTAATGTACTTACTTTAAAGTTTAATGTACTTACATTGAACTTTAAATTGTATACAAAATATTAGAGACTAAATTATTGTCTAGATGATAGAAACAAAAATAATTAACAATATCAGAAGATTTGACAAGGAGATTGTAGGAGAAAGTGTATGTGTGGCCAATTTTCATCTTTCATTGAAGCAGTAATTGATTTCAGGTTGACAGATCAACAGGAGAGTTTAGTATATATTTCAGTTGTAAGTGGAACCAGTGGAAGAGCAAAAAATAAAATATAAATGCTGAAGTGAAGAGGCAGATAAGGAAAGAAGGAAGGAATGGATATAAGTGTCCTTAATTCCTCATCTGCCGTAGCAGACAAGCGAAATTCACTGAGAAAAGTGCGTCGAGGGATAGTATGCTGTTTAAAACCCAATATACAGTTATACTGTTATATATCATAACACATGTGCAAATGTTACCTTTGTATTTGGAAAAATATATAATTTACCATAAAAATTCTGTCCTTAATCAGTATTTATTAAATTGTAGAATGTGTCAAAAAAAGTTCGTATAGTTAAAGCTATGGTTTTTCCAGTAGCCATGTCTGGAGGTGAGAGTTAGACCTAAAGAAAGCTGAGTGCCAAAGAATTGATGCTTTTGAGCTGTGGTGCTGAGAAAGACTCTTGAGAGGCCCTTGGACTGAAAGGAGATCCAACCAGTCCATCCTAAAGGAAATCAGTCCTGAATATGCATTGGAAGGACTGATGCCGAAGCTGAAGCTCCTGGCCACCCGATGTGATGAGGTGACTGAAAAAGACCCTGACATTGGGAAACATTGAAGGCAGGAGGAGAAGGGGATGACAGAGGATGAGATGGTTGGATGGCGTCACTGACTCAATGGACACAAGTTTGAGCAAGCTCCGGGAAACAGTGAAGGACTTGGGAAGCCTTGCATGCTTCAGCCCATGAGGTTGCAAAGAGTCAGACATGACTTGGCGACTGAATAGCAACAAGAATGTGTATAAAGTGGGAACTGTACGTTCACTAGAATGAATGAGGACTGGATGAAAGGGTGCCCATAATATATTGCTTATGAAAGAAGGACGCTGTGGAACAGTAGAGGAACCAATTATTTTAGGCTCGCTTATCTCACTGTCTGCCTAGCTCTAGTATGTATGTGTGTGCTTGCATATGTGTACATATGCTGCCAACTGTGTGTGCGTTCAGTCATGTCCAACTCTTTGCAACCCCGTGGACTGTAGCCTGCTAGGCTCCTCTGTCCATGGGATTATCTTGGCAAGAGTACTGGAGTGGGTTGCCATTTCCTCCTCCAGGGTATCTTCCCAGACCCAGAGATCAAACCTGCATCCTGCATTAACAGGTGTCTTCTTTATCACTGAGCCATTTGGGAAGTCCATATGGATGAAACAACTGAAAGAATGGATAACATTTCTGTGTTGTTTTTCATGCATCTAATAATTTTATAAGGAAAGTGAAAGTGAAGCCGCTCAGTTGTGTCTGACTGTTTGCGACCCCGTGGACTGTAGCCCACCAGGCTCCTCCCTCGATGGGGTTCCCCAGGCAAGAGTACTGGAGTGGGTGGCCATTTCCTTCTCCAGGGGATCTTCCCGACCCAGGGTTCGAACCCTGGTCTCCTGCATTCCAGGCAGACGCTTAACCTCTAGGCCACCAGGGAAGCCCTTTATAAGTAAAATAACCTAAAACACACAAATATCCAGATTTGGCTCAAGTTTACCATCTCCCAATCTCACAGTGCATCAAGACTCATGTTCAAGTTATAATCTTCCCTTTTAATGTTAATTACTAATTAAGGAATTTCTTTTTTAAACATCTTAATTCCCCTGAGTGGTAATTCTAAGGCTATTACAATTCCTGAGCTATTTACATATTTTCAGTTTAAACCAGCTTTTTGGAGAATGGAATCCTCATGTTACTGTATAATATCTAATGCAGTGTATGCATTTTTTTCTAAATTTACTCTGTCTTTGTTCTTCTGAAAGAGCTTCAGTCAAGCTGCTGACACCAGAACACACCTTAGTTGTACTTGCCCCTTTGCTTATGCTGTTGCCTCAGATTTTTAAAGTATAATTTTATAAAGGGGCATGTTGGAAAATTTCTGCTATGGTTGTCATTATCTCCCTTCACAGTAAATATTCAGTATGTCTCTGTGATGTTAACACTATATAGTATTATATCTAGGGTTAAGAGTAGAATAATATATGAAATTAGGGCATACAATTAAGGTGAAGGAGATAGCTATAGATATAAATATAGAGAGACAGATATATAAGAGTCCCTGGTGGCTCAGACGGTAAAGCGTCTGCCTACAATGCGGGAGACCCGGGTTCGATCCCTGGGTTGAAGATCCCTTGGAGAAGGAAATGGCAATCCACTCCAGTACTATTGCCTGGAAAATTCCATGGACAGAGGAGCCTGGTAGGCTACAGTCATGGG
>NW_017203538.1:0-5986 GCF_001704415.2 Capra hircus | reverse complement strand
CTCTCACCTTACGACGAGGACCTCAGGGACCCGCTCTGGTTGCCTCAGGAAAGGCCCGTCCACATGCGAGTTGCTATTGGGCCTCTCGGGATTCCTATCCCGTCGATGCCGGGCCTAAGACCTTGTGTGGAGTTGATGCCAGAAACCTGAGGATAACTCTCCAGTGCTGACATGGATCTTGGGGTACTTCTGGTGTCTCCCCAGGGGAGTCAGTTCTCGTCTCCAGTGGGGCAATCACGTGCGCTTTCCTCTCGAGCTGTAGTAGCAGAGTCATGCTTCCCTTCACGTGGATCAAGGGATCTGTGGCTTTCCCTCGAGGCTTTCCCACGAGGCTTTCCCACAGGCTGTCCCACGTGCCACCGTGGTGTGAGTCGATCCTCGGCTTGAAAGTCGAGCAGTGCAGGGAAAACAGGTTTCCCTGGAATGGACTGAGGCATCTGGGGACTCTGGGAATGGTGGCAGACCCTGGGTTCCTCTCGCCTTTGCTGTGGAGAGTGCCTCCTCTTGAGATGTGAGGGAACGCCGGGATTCTTCCCGACCACGCAGGGAAAGGATCCCTCCTCTCGAGCTAGGAGGCGGAAACGGGGCTCCTCTGGATGTGGGCAAAACTCTATTGCTTCCTCTCGAGGGGAGACGGGTATGTCGGGGAACTTCTTGAGTTGCAGCAAGGGTGTGAAGGACCCTTTGGAAGTTCCAGTGTTAGCTGCGATTAGCCTCGAGACGCCTCAGCGGAAATGGGCCTCATCTCGCCTGGAGGGGAGAACCTCCTGGATTTTCTCGAGTTGCGGCAGGTGCTCTCGACTTACGACGGGGACCTCAGGGACCCGCACTTGTGGCCTCAGGAAAGGCCAGTCCCCATGCGAGTTGCTCGGGGCCTCTCGGCATTCCTCTCCCGTTGATGCCAGGGGCTTAAGACCTTGCGTGGAGTCGGTGTCGGAACATGAGGATTCCTCTCCAGTGCTGAGATGGATCTTGGGGTACATCTGGAGTCTCCCAAAGGGAGTCAGTCCTCGTCTCGAGTGGGGGTATGCACGTTCGCTTTCCTCCCGAGCTGTAGCAACAGTGTCACTCTTCCCTTCGCGTGCATCAAGGGATCTGTGGCTTTCCCTCGAGGCTTTCCCCCGAGGCTTTCCCACGAGGCTTTCCCACAGGGCTGTCCCTCGTGCCACCGTGGTGTGAGTCGATCCTCGGCTTGAAAGTCGAGGCAGTGCAGGGAAAACAGGTTTCCCTGGAATGGACTGAGACATCTGGGGGACTCAGGGAATGGTGGTACGACCCTGGAGTTCCTCTCGCCTTTCCTGAGGAGAGCGCCTCCCCTTGAGATGCGACGGGAACGCGGGAATTCTTTCCTGACCACCCAGGGAAAGGATCCCTCCTCTCGAACTAGGATGCGGAAACGGGGCTCCTCTGGATGTGGGCGGGACTCTCGTGCTTCCTCTCGAGTGGAGACGGGTATGTCGGGGAACTTCTAGAGTTGCAGCAAGGGTGTGATGCACCCTTTGGAAGTTCCAGAGGATACATGGATTAGCCTCGAGACGCTTCAGCGGAAATGGGCCTCATCTCGCCTGGAGGGGAGAACCTCCTGGATTTCTCGAGTTGCGGCAGGTGCTCTCGACTTACTACGGGAACCTCAGGGATCCGCTCTGGTGGCCTCAGGAAGCCCAGTCCCCATGCGAGTTGCTCGGGGCCTCTCGGGATTCCTCTCCCGTCAATGTCGGTACCTAAGACCTTGTGTGGAGTCGGTGCCGGAACCTGAGAATTCCTCTCCAGTGCTGACATGGACCTTGGGTACTTATGGGGTCTCCCAGGGGAGTCAGTCCTCGTCTCGAGTGGGGGCATGCACGTGCGCTTTCCTCCCGAGCTGTAGCAGCAGTGTCACGCTTCCCTTCGCGAGGATCTAGGGATCTGTGGCTTTCTCTCGAGGCTTTCCCACCAGGCTTTCCAACGAGGCTTTCCCACAGGGCTGTCCCACGTGGCACCGTTTAGTGAGTCGATCCTCGGCTTGAAAGTCGAGGTAGGGCAGGGAAAACAGGTTTCCCTGGAATGGACTGAGAATTCTGGGGGACTCTGCTGGAGGTCCTCTCGCCTCTCCTGTGGAGAGCGCCTCCTCTTCAGAAGCGACGGGAACGCCGGGAATTCTTGAATGGCCACGCAGGGAAAGGATCCCTCCTCTCGAGCTATGAGGTGGAAACGGGCCTCCTCTGGATGTGGGCGGGACTCTCGTGCTTATTCTCGAGTGGAGACGGGTATGTCGGGTAACTTCTTGAGTTGCAGCAAGGTTGTGAAGGACCGTTTGGAAGTTCCAGAGGTTAGGTGTGATTAGCCTCGAGACGCCTCATGGGAAACGGGCGTCATCTCGCCTGGAGGGGTGAACCTCCTGGATTTTCTCGAGTTGCGGCAGGTGCTCTCGACTTACGACGAGGACCTCAGGGACCCGCTCTGGTGGCCTCAGGAAAGGCCAGTCACCATGCGAGTTCCTCGGGACCGGTCGGGATTTCTCTCCCGTCGATGCCAGGGCCTAAGACCGTGAGTGGAGTAGGTGCCCCAACCGGAGGATTCCTCACCTATTTGACATGGATCTTGGGGTACTTCTGGAGTCTCCCCAGCGGAGTCTGTCCTCGTATCGAGTGGGGGCATGCACGTGCTCTTTCCTACCGAGCTGTAGCAGCAGTGTCCCGCTTCCCTTCGCGAGGATCACGGGATCTGTGGGTTTCCCTCGAGGCTTTCCCACAGGGCTGTCCCACGTGCCACCGTGGTGTGAGTCTATCCTCGGCTTGAAAGTCGAGGCAGTGCAGGGAAAACAGGTTTCCCTGGAATGGACTGAGACATCTGGGGGACTCTGGAAATGGTGGCACGACCCTGGAGTTCCTCTCGCCTTCCTGTGGAGAACGCCTCCTCTTGAGATGCGACGGGAACGCCGGGAATTCTTTCCCGAACACGCAGTGAAAGGATCCCTCCTCAAGATCTAGGAGGCGGAAACGGGGCTCCTCTGGATGTGAGCGGACTCTCGTGCTTCCTCTCAAATGGAGACGGGTATGTCGGGGAACTTATTGAGTTGCCAGCAAGGGTGTCAATGACCCTTTGGAAGTTCCAGAAGTTAGGTGTGATTAGCCTCGAGACACCTCAGCAGAAATGGGCCTAATCTCGCCTGGAGGGGAAAACCTCCTGGATTTTCCCGAGTTGGTAGGTGCTCTCATCTTACGACGGGGACATCCGGGACCCGCTCTGGTGGCCTCAGGAAAGGCCAGTCCCCATGCGAGTTGCTCGGGGCCTCTCGGGATTCCACTTCCGTCATTGCCGGGATCTAGGTCCCTGTCTGGAGTCCGTGCCGGAATCTGAGGATTCCTCTCCACGGCTGACATGGATCTTGGGTACTTCTGGAGTCTCCCCAGGGAGTCAGTCCTCGTCTCGAGTGGGGGACATGCACATGCGCTTTCCTCCCGAATGTAGCAGCAGTGTCGAGCTTCCCTTCGCGTGGATCAATGGATCTGTTGCTTTCCCTTGAGGCTTTCCCACGAGGCTTTCGCACAGGGCTGCCCACCTGCCACCATGGTGTGAGTCGATCCTCTGCTTGAAAGTCGAGGCAATGCAGGGAAATCAGTTTTCCCTGGAATGAAATGAGACATCTGGGGAGTCTGGAATGGTGGCACGACCCTGGAGTTCCTCTCGCCTTTCCTGTGGAGAGCGCCTCCTCTTGAGATGCGACAGGAACACCGGTAATTCTTTCCCGTCCACCCAGGGATTCGATCCTTCCTCTCGAGCTAGGAGGCGGAAATGGGGCTCCTCTGGATGTGGCGGGACTTTCGTGCTTCCTCTCGAGTGGAGACGGGTATGTCGGGGAACTTCTTTAGTTGCAGCAAGGGTGTGAAGGACCCTTGGAAGTTCCAGAGGTTAGGTGTGATTAGCCTCGAGACGCCTCAGCGGAAATGAGCCTCATCTCGCCTGGAGGGAGAACCTCCTGGATTTTCTCGAGTTGCGTCAGGTGCTCTCGACTTACGACAGGGACCTCAGGGACCCGCTCTGGTGGCCTCAGGAAAGGCCAGTCCCCATGCGAGTTGCTCGGGGCCTCTCGGGATTCCTCTCCCGTCGATGCCGGGCTTAAGACCTTGTGTGGAGTCGGTGCCGGAACCTGAGGATTCCTCTCCAGTGCTGACATGGATCTTCGGGTACTTCTGGAGTCTCGCCAGGGGAGTCCTCGTTTCGAGTTGGGGCATGCACGTGCGCTTTCCTCCTGAGCTGTAGCAGCAGTATCACGCTTCCCTTTGCATGGATCAAGGGATCTGTAGCTTTCCCTCAAGGCTTTCCCACTTGGCCTTCCCATGAGGCTTTCCACAGGGCTGTCCAACGTGCCACCGTGGTGTGAGTCGATCCTCGGCTTGAAAGTTGAGGCAGTGCAGGGAAAACAGGTTTCCCTGGAATGGACTGAGACATCTGGGGGACTCTGGAATGTGGCACGACCCTGGAGTTCCTCTCGCCTTTCCTGTGGAGAGCGCCTCCTCTTGAGATGCGACGGGAATACCGGAATTCTTTCCCAACACACAGGTAAAGGATCACTCCTCTCGAGCTATGAGGCGGAAACGGTGCGCCTCTGGATGTGGCGGTACTCCGTGCTTCGTCTCGAGTGGAGACGGGTATGTCGGGGAACTTCTTGAGTTGCAGCAATGGTGTGAACGACCTTTTGGAAGTTCCAGAGGTTAGATGTGATTAGCTCGAGACGCCTCAGCGGAAATGGGCCTCATCTCGCCTGGAGGGAGAACCTCCTGGATTTTCTCGAGTTGTGGCAGGTGCTCTCGACTTACGACGGGGACCTCAGGGACCCGCTCTGGTGGCCTCAGAAAGGCCAGTCCCCATTCGAGTTTCCCTGGGGACTCTTGGGATTCCTCTCCCGTCGATGCCGGGGCCTAAGACCTTGTGTAGAGTTGGTGCCGGAACCTGAGGATTCATCTGCAGTGCTGACGTGTAACTTGGGTACTTCTGGAGTCTCCTCAGGGGAGTCAGTCCTCGTTTCGAGTTGGGGCATGCACGTGCGCTTTCCTCCCAAGCTGTATCAGCAGTGTCATGCTTCCCGACGAGAGGATTAAGGATCAGTGGCTTTCCCTCGAGGCTTTCCCACGAGGCTTTCCCTCAGGGCTGTCCCACGTGCCACCGTGGTGTGAGTCGATCCTCGGCTTGAAAGTCGAAGCAGTGCAGTGAAAACAGGTTTCCCTTGAATGGACTGAGACATGTGTGGGACTCTCTGGAATGGTCGCACGACCCTGCAGTTCCTCTCGCCTTTCCTGTGGAGAGCGCCTCCTCTTGAGGTGCGACGAAAACGCCGGGAATTCTTTCCCGACCACGCAGGGAAAGGATCCCTCCTCTCGAGCTAGAGGCGGAAAACGTGGCTCCTCGTGATGTGGGCGATACTCTTGTGCTTCCTCTAGAGTAGAGACGGGTATGTCGGATAACTTCTTGAGTTTGCAGCAAGGTGTGAAGGATCCTTTGGAAGTTCCAGAGTTTAGGTGTGATTAGCCACGAGACGCCTCAGAGGAAATGGGCCTAATCTCGCCTGGAGAGGAGAACCTCCTGGATTTTCTCGAATTGCGGCAGGTGCTCTCGAGTTACAACGGGTCCTCAGGGACCCCTCTGGTGGCCTCAGGAAAGGCCAGTCCCCATGCGAGTTACCAGGGGCCCTCTAGGATTCCTCTCCCATCGATGCCGTGCCTAAGACCTTGTGTGAGTCGGGGCCAGACCCTGAGGATGCCTCTCCAGTGCTGACATGAATCTTTCCGTACTTCTGGAGTCTCACAGGGAAGTCAGTCCTCATCTCCCGTGAGGGCATGCAGCTGCCATTTCCTTGCGAGCTGCAACAGCAGTGTCACGCTTGCGACGTGTGGATCAAGGGATCTGTCGCTTTCCATTGAGGCTTTCCCACGAGGCTTTCCAACAGGGCTGTCCACGTGCCACGGTGGTGTGAGTCGATCCTCGGCGTGAAAGTCGAGGCAGTGCA
>NW_017203537.1:0-5986 GCF_001704415.2 Capra hircus | reverse complement strand
TCCTCTGAGATGAGTCGGGAACTCCGGGAATACTTGACCGTCCACTCAGTGAAAGGATCCTCCTCTCGAGCTAGGAGCAGTAACGGGGCACTCTGGATGTGGCGGGACTCTCCTGCTTCTCTCGAGTGGAGAGGTGTATTTCGGGAACTTCTTGAGTTGCAGCTAGGGTTTGAAGGCCCGTTTGTTAGTTCCAGACGCTTGTTGAATAGCCTCGAGACGCGTCATCGATATGGGCCACATCTCGCCTGGAGGGAGAACCTCCTGGATTTTCTGAGTTGCAGCAGGAGCTCTCGACTTACGACTTGGACCTCAGAGACCCGCTCTGTTGCCTCATGAAAGGCCAGTCCCCATGCAAGTTGCTCGGGCACTCTCCACAGGAAACGAGAGAGGAACTCCAGTGTCGTGCCACCATTCCAGAGTCCCACAGATGTCTCAGTCCATTCAAGGGAAACCTGTTTTCCTTGCACTGCCTTGACTTTCAAGCCTAGGATCGACTCACACCACGGTGGCACGTGGACAGCCCACTGGGAAAGCCTCGTGGGAAAGCGTCGTGGGAAAGCCTCGAGGGAAAGCCACAGATCCCTTGATCCACGCGAAGGGAAGCATGACACTGCTAGGGACCCACTCCCCTGGGGAGTCACTCTGGTGGCCTCAGGAAAGGCCAGTCCCCATGCGAGTTGCTCGGGGGCCTCTCGGATTCCTCTCTCGTCATGCCGGGCCTAAGATCTTGTGTGGAGTCGGTGCCGGAACCTGAGGATTTCTGTCCAGTGCTGACATGGATCCTGGGTACTTCTGGAGTCTCCCCAGGGGAGTCAGTCCTCGTCCCGAGTGGGGGCATGCACGTGCGCTTTCCTCCAGAGCTGTAGCAGCAGCAGTCTCGCTTCCCTTCGCGTGGATCAAGGGATCTGTGGCTTTCCCTCGAGACTTTCCACGAGGCTTTCCCACGGGCTTTCCCATAGGGCTGTCCCACGTGCCACCGTGGTGTGAGTCGATGCTCGGCTTGAAAGTCGAGGCAGTGCAGGGAAAACAGGTTTCCCTGGAATGGACTGAGACATCTGTGGGACTCAGGTAATGGTGTCACGACCCTGGAGTTCCCCTCGTCTTTCCTGTGAAAGCGCCTCCTCTTGAGATGCGACAGGAACGCCGGGAATTCTTTCCCGAACACGCAGGGAAAGGATCCCTCTCTCGGGCTAGGAGGCGGAAACGGGGCTCCTCTGGATGTGGGCGGGACTCTCGTGCTTCCTCTCGAGTGGAGACCGGTATGTCGGGAACTTCTTGAGTTGCAGCAAGGGTGTGAAGGACCCTTTGGAAGTTCCAGAGGTACGGTGTGATTAGCCTCGAGATACCTCAGCGGAAATAGGTCTCAGCTCGCCTGGAGGGGGAGACCTCCTGGATTTTCTCGAGTTGCGGCAGGTGCTCTCAACTTACGACGGGGACCAGGGACCCCGCTCTGGTGGCCTCCGAAAGGCCAGGCCCCATGCGAGTTGCTCGGGGGCCTCTCGGATTCCTCTCCGGTCGATGCCGGCGCCTAAGATCTTGTGTGGAGTCGGTGCCGGAACCTGAGGATTCCTCTCCAGTGCTTTCATGAATCTCTTCTGGAGTCTCCCCAGGGCAGTCAGTCCTCTACTCGAGTGGGGGCATGCACGTGCGATTTCCTCCCGAGCTGTAGCAGCAGTGTCGCGCTTCCATTCGCGTGGATCAAGGGATCTGTGACTTTCCCTCGAGGCTTTCCCACGAGTCTTTCCCACGAGGCTTTCCAACGAGGCTTTCCCACAGGGCTGTCCCACGTGCACCGTGGTGTGAGTCGATCCTCGCTTGAAAGTCGAGGCAGTGCAGGGAAAACAGGTTTCCCTGGAATGGACTGAGACATCTGGGGGACACTGGGAATGTGGCACGATCCTGGAGTTCATCTCGCATTTCCTGTGGAGAGCGCCTCCTCTTGGATTCGACGGGAACGCCGGGAATTCTTTCCCGACCACGCAGGGAAAGGATCACTCCTCTCGAGCTAGAAGGCGGAAACGGGGGCTCCTCTGGATGTAGGCGGGACTCTCGTGCTTGCTCGAGTGGAGACGGGTATGTCGGGGAACTTCTTGAGTTGCAGCAAGGGTGTGAAGGACCCGTTGGAAGTTCCAGAGTTTAGGTGTGATTAGCCTCGAGACGCCTCTGCGGAAATGGCCCTCATCTCGACTGGAGGAGATAACCCCTGGATTTTCTCGAGTTGAGGCAGGTGCTCCGACTTACGACGGGGACTTCAGGGACCCGCTCTGGTGGCCTCTGGAAAGGACAGTCCCCATGCGAGTTGCTCGGGGCCCTCTCGGGATTCCTCTCCCGTCGATGCCGGGCCTAAGATCTTGTGTGGAGTCGGTGCCGGAACCTGAGGATTCCTCTCCAGTGCTGACATGGATCTTGGGGTACTTCTGGAGTCTCCCCAGGGAGTCAGTCCTCGTCTCGAGTGGGGGCATGCACGTGCGCTTTCCTCCCGAGCTGTAGCAGCAGTGTCGCGCTTCCATTCGCGTGGATCAAGGGATCTGTGGCTTTCCCTCAGGCTTTCCACGAGGCTTTCCCACGAGCTTTCCCACAGGGCTGTCCCACGTGCCACCGTGGTGTGAGTCGACCCTCGGCTTGAAAGTCGAGGCAATGCAGGGAAAACAGGTTTCCCTGGAATGGACGGAGACATCTGGGGGACTCTGGGAATGGTGGCACGACCCTGGAGTTCCTTTCGCCTTTCCTGTGGAGAGCGCCTGCTCTTGAGATGCGACGGGAACGCCTGGAATTCTTTTCAGAGCACGGTGGGAAAGGATCCCTCCACTCGAGCTAGGAGGCGGAAACGGGGCTCTTCTGGATGTGGGCGGGACTCTCGTGCTTCCTCTCGAGTGGAGTCGGGTATGTCAGGAACTTCCTGAGTTGCAGCAAGGGTGTGAAGGACCCTTTGTAAGTTCCAGAGGTAAGGTGTGATTAGCCTCGAGACGCCTCAGCAGAAATGGGCCTCATCTAGCCTGGAGGGGAGAACCTCCTGGATTTTCTCGAGTTTCAGCAGGTGCTCTCGACTTACGACGGGCACCTCAGGGACCGCTCTGGTGGCCTCAGGAAAGGCCAGTCCCCATGCGAGTTGCTCGGGACCTCTCGGATTCCTCTCCCGTCGATGCCGGGGCCTAAGATATTGTGTGGAGTGGGTGCCGGAACCTGAGGATTCCTCTCCAGTGCTTACGTGGATCTTGGGGTACTTCTGGAGTCTCCCAGGGGAGTCAGTCCTCGTCTCGAGTGGAACATGCACTTGCGCTCTCCTCTCGAGCTGTAGCAGCAGTGTCGCGCTTCCATTCCCGTGGATCGAGGGATCTGTGGCTTTCCCTCGAGGTTTTCCCACGAGGCTTTCCACGAGGCTTTCCCACAGGGCTGTCCCACGTGCCACCGTGGTGTGAGTCAATCCTCGTCTTGAAAGTGGACGCAGTGCAGGGAAAACAGGTTTCCCTGTAATGGACTAAGACATCTGGGGGACTCTGGGAACGGTGGCACGACCCTGGAGTTCCTCTCGCCTTTCCTGTGGAGAGCGCCTGCTCTTGAGATGCGACGGGAACGCCGGGAATTATTTCCGGAGCAAGCAGGGAAAGGATCCCTCTTCTCGAGCTAGGAGGCGGAAACGGGGCTCCTCTGGATGTAGGCGGGACTCTCGTGCTTCGTCTCGAGTGGAGACGGGTATGTCGGGGAACTTCTTGAGTTTCAGCAAGGGTGTGAAGGACCCGTTGGAAGTTCCAAAGTTTAGGTGTGATTAGCCTCGAGACGCCTCTGCGAAATGGGCCTCATCTCGCCTGGAGGGGAGAACCTCCTTGATTTTCTCGAGTTGCGGCAGGTGCTCTCGACTTATGACGGGCCTAGGGACCCGCTCTGGTGGCCTCAGGAAAGGAGAGTCCCATGCGAGTTGCTCGGTGGCCTCTCGGGATTCCTCTCCCGTCGATGCCGGGGCCTAAGACCTTGTGTGGAGTCAGTGCCGGAACCTGAGGATTCCTCTACAGTGCTGACATGGATCTTGGGTACTTCTGGAGTCTCCCCAGGGGAGTCATTCCTCGTCTCGAGTGGGGCATGCACGTGCGCTTTCCTCTCGTGCTGTAGCAGCAGTGTCGCGCTTCCATTCGCGTGGATCAAGGGATCTGTGGCTTTCCCTCGAGGCTTTCCAAGAAGCTTTCCCACGAGGCTTTCCCAAGAGGCTTTCCCACAGGGCTGTCCCACGTGCCACCGTGGTGTGAGTCGATCCTCGGCTTGAAAGTCAAGGCAGTGCAGGGAAAACAGGTTTCCCTGGAATGGACTGAGACATCTGGGGACTCTGGGAATGTGGCACGACCCTGGAGTTCCTAACGCCTTTCCTGTGGAGAGCGCCTCCACGTGAGATGCGACGGGAACGCCGGGAATTCTTTCCCGACACGCAGGAAAGGATCCCTCCTCTCGATCTAGGAGGCGGAAACGGGGCTCCTGTCGATGTGGGCGGGACTCTCGTGCTTCCTCTCGAGTGGAGACGGGTATGTCGGGGAACTTCTTGAGTTGCAGCAAGGGTGTGAAGGACCTTTGGAAGTTCCAGAGTTTTAGGTGTGATTAGCCTCGAGACCCCTCAGTAGAAATGAGCCTCATCTCGCCTGGAGGGGAGAACCTCCTGTTTTTTCTCGAGTTGCGGCAGGTGCTCTCGACTTACGACGGGGACCTCAGGACCCGCTCTGGTGGCCTCAGGAAGGCCAGTCCCATGCGAGTTGCTCGGGGCCTCTCGGGATTCCTCTCCCGTCGATGCCGGGCCTAAGACCTAGTGTGGAGTCAGTGCCGGAACCTGAGGATTCCTCTCCAGTGCTGACATGGATCTTGGGGTACTTCTGGAGTCTCCCCAGGGGAGTCAGTCCTCGTCTCGAGTGGGGCATGCACGTGCGCTTTCCTCCCCAGCTGTAGCAGCAGTGTCACGCTTCCTTCGCGTGGATCAAGGATCTGTGCTTTCCCTCGAGGCTTTCCCACTTTCCCACGAGGGAGGCTTTCCCACAGGGCTGTCCCACGTGCCACCTGGTGTGTGAGTCGATCCTCGGCTTGAAAAGTCAAGGCAGTGCAGGGAAAACAGGTTTCCCTGGAATGGACTGAGACATCTGGGGGACTGGAATGTGGCACGACCCTGGAGTTCCTCGCCTTCCTGTGGAGAGCGCCTCCTCTTGAGATGCGACGGGAACGCCGGGAATTCTTTCCCGACCACGCAGGAAAGGATCCCTCCTCTCGAGCTAGGAGGCGGAAACGGGGGCTCCTGTCGATGTGGGCGGGACTCTCGTGCTTCCTCTCGAGTGGAGACGGGTATGTCGGGGAACTTCTTGAGTTGCAGCAAGGGTGTGAAGGACCCTTTGGAAGTTCCAGAGTTTAGGTGTGATTAGCCTCGAGACCCTCAGTAGAAATGAGCCTCATCTCGCCTGGAGGGGGAGAACCTCCTGTTTTTCTCGAGTTGCGGCAGGTGCTCTCGACTTACGACGGGACCTCAGGGGACCCGCTCTGGTGGCCTCAGGAAAGGCCAGTCCCCATGCGATTGCTCGGGGCCTCTCGGGATTCCTCTCCCGTCGATGCTGGGACCTAAGACCTTGTGTGGAGTCAGTGCTGGAACCTGAGGATTCTCTCCAGTGCTGACATGGATCTTGGGGGTACTTCTGGAGTCTCCCAGGGGAGTCAGTCCTCGTCTCGAGTGGGGGCATGCACGTGCGCTTTCCTCCCAGCTGTAGCAGCAGTGTCACGCTTCCCTTCGCGTGGACCAAAGGAATCAGGAGGCTTTCCCTCGATGCTTTCCAACGAGGCTTTCCACGAGGCTTTCCCACAGGGCTGTCCCACGTGCCACCGTGGTGTGAGTCGATCCTCGCTTGAAAGTCGAGGCAGTGCAGGGAAAACAGTTTCCCTGAATGGACGAGACATCTGGGGGACTCTGGAATGGTGGCACGACCCTGGAGTTCTCTCGCCTTTCCTGTGGAGAGCGCCTCCTCTT
>NW_017203536.1:0-5987 GCF_001704415.2 Capra hircus | reverse complement strand
GAGGGGAGAACCTCCTGGATTTTATCGAGATCGGTAGGTGCTGTCGACTTACGACGGCGACCTCAGGGACCCGCTCTGGTGGCCTCAGGAAAGGCCAGTCCCCATGCGAGTTGTTCGGGACACTCAGCATCGAGCCCGGGCCTAAGATCTTGTGTAGAGTCGGTGCGAACCTGAGGATCCCAGCTGACATGATCTTGGGCTTTCTGGAGTCTGGAGTCAGTCCTTTGGAGGGCAGGTGCGTCCTCTTAGCTGGTCGCAATCTGTCTCAACTTTCGCGAGATCTGTGGCTTTCCCTCGAGGCTTTTCCGACGAGGCTTTCCACGCTGTCCACAGGTGTCCCTCGTGCCACCGTGGTGTGAGTCGATCCTCAGCTTGAAAGTCGAGGCTGTGCAGGGAAAACACGTTACCTGGAATGGACTGAGACATCTGGGGGACTCTGGGAATGGTGGCACGACCCTGGGAGTTCCTCTCGCCTTTCCTGTGGAGAGCGCTCCTCTTGGGATGCGACCGGAATGCCGGGAATTCTTTCCCGACCACGCAGGGAAAGGATCCCTCCTCTCGAGCTAGGAGGCGGAAACGGGGCTCCTCTGGATGTGGGTGGGACTCTCGTGCTTCCTCTCAAGTGGAGACGGGTATGTGGGAACTTCTTGAGTTGCAGCATGGGTGTGAAGGACTCTTTGGAAGTTCCAGAGTTGGTGTGATTAGCCTCGAGACGCCTCAGCACAAATGGGCCTCATTTAGCCTGGAGGGGAGAACCTCCTGGATTTTCTCGAGTTGCGGCATGTGCTCTCGACTTACGATGGGGAACTCAGGGACCCACTCTGGTGGCCTCAGGAAAGGCCAGTCCCCATGCGAGTTGCTCGGGGGCCACTCGGGATTCCTCTCCCGTCGATGCCGGGCCCTAAGACATTGTGTGGAGTCGGTGCCAGAACTTGAGGATTCCTCTCCAGTGCTGACATGGATCTTGGAGTACTTCTGGAGTTTCCTCAGCGGAGTCAGTCCTTGTCTCGAGTAGGGGCTTACACGTGCGCTTTCCTCCCGAGCTGTAGCAGCAATGTCACGCCTTCCCTTCGCGTGGATCAAGGGATCAGGGGCTTTACCTCGAGGCTTTCCCCCGAGGCTTTCCCAAGAGGCTTTCCCACATGGATGTCCCACGTGCCATCGTGGTGTGAGTCAATCCTCGGCTTAAAAGTCGAGGCAGTGCAAGGAAAACAGGTTTCCCTGGAATGGACTGAGACATCTGGGGGACCCTGGGAATGTGGCACGACCCTGGAGTTCCTCTAGCCTTTCCTGTGTGAGCGCCTCGTCTTGAGATGCGACGGGAATGCCGGGAATTCTTTCCCGACCACGCAGGGAAAGGATCCCTCCCCTCGAGCTAGCAGGCGGAAACGGGGCTCCTTTGGATGTGGGCGTGACTCTCGTGCTTCCTCTCGAGTGGAGACCGGTATGTCGGGCAACTTCTTGGTTTGCAGAAAGGTTGTGAAGGACCCTTTGGAAGTTCCAGAGGTTAGGTCTGATTAGCCTCGAGACGCCTCAGCACAAATGGGCCTCATCTCGCCTGGAGGGGAGAACCTCCTGGATTTTCTCGAGTTGCGGCAGGTGCTCTCAACTTACGACGGGGACCTCAGGGACCCGCTCTGGTGGCCTCAGGAAAGGCCAGTCCCCATGCGAGTTACTCGCGGGCCTCTCGGGATTCCTCTCCCGTCGATGCCGGGGCCCAAGACCTTGTGTGGAGTCAGTGCCGGAACCTGAGGATTCCTCTCCAGTGCCGACATGGATCTTGGGGTACTTCTGGAGTCTCCCCAGTGGAGTCAGTCCTCCTCTGGAGTGGGGGCATGCACATGTGCTTTCCTCCCGAGCTGTAACAGCAGTTTCACGCTTCCATAGACATGGATCATGAGATCTGTGGCTGTCGCTTGAGGCTTTCCCATGAGGATTTCCCACGAGGCTTTCCCACAGAGCTGTCCCACGAGCCACCGTGGTGTGAGTCGATCCTCGGCTTGAACGTCCAGGCAGTGCAGGGAAAAAAGGTTTCCCTGGAATGGACAGAGACATCTGGTGGACTCTGGGAATGGTGGCACAACCCTGGAGTTCCTCTCGCCTTTCCTGTGGAGAGCGCCTCCTCTTGAGACGCGACAGGAAGGCCGGAATTCTTTCCCGACCACGCAGGGAAAGGATCCCTCCTCTCGAGCTAGGAGGCGGAAACGGGGCTCCTCTGGATGTGGGCAGAACTCTCGTGCTTCCTCTCGAGTGGAGACTGGTATGTCGGGGAACTTCTTCAGTTACAGGAAGGGTGTGAAGGACCCTTTGGAAGTTCCAGAGCTTCGGTGTGATTAGCCTCGAGACGCCTCAGCGGAATGGGCCTCATCTCGCCTGGAGGGGAGAACCTCCTCGATACTCTCGAGTTGAGGCAGGTGCTCTCGTGTTACGACGGGGACATCAGGGACCAGCTCTGGTGGCCTCAGGAAAGGCCAGTCCCGATGCGAGTTGCTTGGGGGCCTCTCGGGATTCTTCTCCCGTCGATGCCGGGGCTTAAGATCTTGTGTGGAGTGGGTGCCGGAACTTGAGGATTCCTCTCGAGTACTGACATGGATCTTGGTGTATTCTGGAGAATCCCCAGGGGAGTCAGTCCTCGTCCCGAGTGGGGGCATGCACGTGTGCATTCCTCCCGAGCTGTAGCAGCAGTGTCGCGCTTCCCTTCGCGTGGATCAAGGGATCTGTGGCTTTGCCTCGAGGCTTTCCCACGAGGCTTTCCCACAAGGCTGTCCCACGTGCCACCGTGGTGTGAGTCGATCCTCGGCTTGAAAGTGGAGGCAGTGCAGGGAAAACAGGTTTTCCATGCAGAGGACTGAGACATCTGGGGGACTCTGGGAATGGTGGCACGACCCTGGAGTTCCTCTCGCCTTTCCTGTTGAGAGCGGCTCCTCTTGAGATGCGACCGGAACGCCGGGAATACTTGACCGACCACGCAGGGAAAGGATCCCTCCTCTCGAGCTAGGAGCAGAAACGGGGCTCCTCTGGATGTGGGCGGGACTGTCGTTCTTCCTCTCGAGTGGAGACGAGTATGTCGGGGAAATTCTTGAGTTGCAGCAAGGGTGTGACGGACCCTTTGGAAGTTCCAGAGGTTAGTTTTGATTAGCTTCGAGACGCCTCATTGGAAATGGGCCTCATCTCGCCTGGAGGGACAACCTCCTGGATTTTCTCGGGTTGCAGAAGGTGCTCTCGACTTGCGACGGGGACCTCAGGGACCCGCTCTGGTGGCCTCAGGAACGGTCAGTCCCCATGCGAGTTGCTCGGGGGCCTCTCGGGATTCCTCTCCCGTCGATGCCGGGGCCCTAAGACCTTGTGTGGAGTCGTTGCTGCAACCTGAGGATTCCCCTCCAGTGCTGACATGGATCTTGGGGAACCTCTGGAGTCTCCCCAGGGGAGTCAGTCCTCGTCTCGTGTGGGGGCATGCACATGGGCTTTCCTCTCGAACTGTTAGCAGCAGTGTCGCGCTTCCCTTCGCGTGGATCAAGGGATCTGTGGCTTTCCACTCGAGGCTTTCCCACGAGGCTTTCCCACAAGGCTGTCCCACGTGCCACCTGTGGTGTGAATCGATCCTCGGCTTGAAATTCGAGGCAGTGCAGGGAAAACAGGTTTCCCTGGAATGGACTGAGACATCTGGGGAACTCTGGGAATGGTGGCACGACCCTGGATTTCCTCTCGCCTTTCCTGTGGAGAACGCCTCCTGTTCAGATGCGCGGGAATGCCAGGAATCCTTTCCCGACGACACAGGGAGAGAATCAATCCTCTCGAGCTATGAGGCGGAAACGGGGCTCCTCTGGATGTGGGCGGGACTCTGCGTGTTTCCTCTCGAGTGAAGACGGGTATGTCGGGGAACTTCTTGAGTTGCAGCAAGGGTGTGAAGTACCCTTTGGAAGTTCCAGAGGTTAGGTGTGATTAGCCTCGAGACGCCTCAGCGGAAATGGGCCTCATCTCGCCTGGAGGGGAGAACCTCCTGGATTTTCTCGAGTTGCGGCAGGTGCTTTCCACGTAGGACGGGGACCACAGGGACCCGCTCTGGTGGCCTCAGGAAGGCCAGTCCCCATGCGAGTTGCTCGGGGCCTCTTAGGATTCCTCTCCCGTTGATGCCGGGGCCTAAGTCCTTGTGTGGAGTCGTTGCCCGGAATCTGAGGATTCCTCGTCCAGTGCTGACATGGATCTAGGGGTACTTCTAGAGTCTCCCCAGGGGAGTCAGTCCTCGTCAGATTGGGGCATGCACTTGGGCTTTCCTGCCGAGCTGTAGGAGCAGTGTCACGCTTCCCTTCGCGTGGATCAAGGGATCTGTGGCTTTCACTCGAGCTTTCCCACGAGGCTTTCCCAAGAGCTTTCCACGAGGCTTTCCCACAGGGCTGTCCCACGTGCTACCGTGGTGTGAGTCGATCCTCGGCTTGAAAGCCGAGGCAGTGTAGGGAAAACAGGTTTCCCTTGAATACACGGAGACATCTGTGGGACTCTGGCAATGGTGTCACGACCCTGGAATTCCTCTCGCCTTTCCTGTGGAGAGCGCCTCCTCTTGGGATGCGACGGGAACGCCGGGAAATTTTTCCCGATCACGCAGGGAAAGGATCCTCCTCTCAAGCTAGGAGGCGGAAACGGTGCTCCTCTGGATGTGGCGGGACTCTCGTGCTTCCTCTGGAGTGGAGACGGTATGTGGGGAACTTCTTGAGTTGCAGCAAGGGTGTGAAGGACCCTTTGAAAGTTCCAGAGCTTAGGTGTGATTAGCCTCGAGACGCCTCAGCGGAAATGGGCCTCATCTCGCCTGGAGGGAGAACCTCCTGGATTTTCTCGAGTTGCGGCAGGTGCTCTCGACTTACGACGGGGACCTCAGGGACCCGCTCTGGTGGCCTCAGGAAAGGTCTCTGCCCATGCGAGTTGCTCGGGGGCTCTCGGGATTCCTCTCCTGTCAATGTCGGGGCCTAAGACCTTGTGAGGAGTCGCTGCCGGAACCTGAGGATTCCTCTCAAGTGCTGACATGGATCTTGGGGTACTTCTGGTGTCTCCCCAGGGGAGTCAGTACTCGTCTCGAGTGGGGGCATGCACGTGCGCTTTCCTCCCGAGCTGTAGCAGCAGTTTGATTCTTCCTGTCGAGTGGATCAAGGGATCTGTGGATTTCCCTCAAGGCTTTCCCACGAGGCTTTTCCACAGGCTTTGCTGTCCCACGTGCCACCGTGGTGTGAGTCGATCCTCGGCTTGAAAGTCGAGGCAGTGCAGGAAAACAGGTTTCCCTGGAATGGAATGAGACATCTGGGATTCTGGGAATGGTGGCACGACCCTGGAGTTCCTCTCGCTTTCTGTGGAGAGCGCCTCCTCTTGAATTGCGACGGGAACGCCGGAAATCTTTCCGACCACGCAGGAAAGGATCCCTCTCTCGAGCTAGGAGGGGAAAGGGGCTCCTCTGGATGTGGGGGGACTCCGTGCTTCCTCTCGAGTGGAGACGTGTATGTCGGGGAACTTCTTGAGTTGCAGCAAGGGTGTGAAGGACCCTTTGGAAGTTCCAGAATTTAGGTGTGATTAGCTCGAGACGCCTCAGCGGAAATGGGCCTCATCTCGCCTGGAGGGAGAACCTCCTGGATTTTTCTCGAGTTGCGGAAGGTGCTCTCCACTTACGACAGGACCTCAGGGACCCACTCTGTGGCCTCAGGAAAGGCCAGTCCCCATGCGAGTTGCTCGTGGGCCTCTCGGGATTCCTCTCCGTCGATGCTGGGCCTAAGACCTTGTGTGGAGTCGGTTGCCGAACCTGAGGATTCCTCTCCAGTGCTGACATGGATCTTGGGGAAGTTCTGGAGTCTCCCCAGGGGAGTCAGTCCTCGTCTCGAGTGGGGCATGCACTGCTTTCCTCCCAAAACTGTAGCAGCAGTATCACGCTTTCCTTCACGTGGATCAAGGGATCTGTGCTTTCCTCGAGGCTTTCCCACGAGGCTTTCCCAGGCTTTCCCACAGGG
>NW_017203535.1:0-5987 GCF_001704415.2 Capra hircus | reverse complement strand
GGATCCCTCTCTCGAGCTAGGAGGAAGAAACAGGGCTCCTCTTGACGTGGGAGGGACTCTCGAGCTTCTCTCCAAGGAGTCGGGAATGTCGGGGAACTTCTTGAGTTGCAGCAAGGGTGTGAAGGACCCTTTGCAAGTTCAGAGGTTAGGTGTGATTAGCCTCGAGACGCCTCAGCGGAAATGGGCCTCATCTCGCCTGGAGGGGAGAACCTCCTGGATTTTCTCGAGTTAACGGCAGGTGCTCTCGACTTACCACGGGGACCTCAGGGACCCGCTCTGGTGGCCTCAGGAAAGGCCAGTCCCCATGAGAATTCCTCCGGGGCCTCTAGGGATTCCTCTCCCGTCGTTGCTGGGCCTAAGACCTTGTGTGGAGTCGGTGCCGGAACCTGAGGATTCTTCTCCAGTGCTGACATGGATCTTGGGGTACTTCTGGAGTCTCTCCAGGGGAGTCAGTCCTCGTCTCGAGTGGGGGCATGCACGTGCGCTTTTCCTCCCGAGCTGTAGCAGCAGTGTGGCCCCTTCCCTTCGCGTGGATCAAGGGATGTGTGGCTTTCCCTCGAGGCTTTCCCAGGAGGCTTTCCACGAGGCTTTCCCACAGGGCTGTCCCACGTACCACCTTGGTGTGAATCGATCCTCGCTTGAAAGTAGAGGCAGTGCAGGGAAAAACAGGTTTCCCTGGAATGGACTGAGACATCTGGGGGACTCTGGGAATGTTGCCACGACCCTTGAGTTCCTCTCGCATTTTCTGTGGAGAGCGCCTCCTCTTGAGATGCGACGGGAACGCCGGGAATTCTTGACCGACCACGCACAGAAAGGATCCCTCCTTTCGTGCCAGGAGGCGGAAACGGGGCTCCTCTGGATGTGGGCGGGACTCTCGTGCTTACTCTCGAGTGGAGACGGGTATGTCGAGGAACTTCTTGAGTTGCCGCAAGGGTGTGAATTACACATTGGAAGTTCCTGAGGTTAGGTTTGATTAGCCTCGAAACACCTCAGCGGAAATGAGCCTCATCTCGCCTGGAGGGGAGAATCTCCTGGATTTTCTCGAGTTACGGCAGGTGCTCTCGACTTACCACGGGGACCTCAGGGACCCCCTCTGGTGGCCTCAGGAAAAGCCAGTCCTCATGCGAGTTGCACGGGGGCCTCTCGGGATTCCTCTCCCTTTGATGCCGGGGCCTAAGACCTTGTGTGGAGTGGGTGCCGTAACCTGAGGTTTCCTCTCCAGTGCTGACATGGATCTTGGGGAACTTCTGGAGTCTCCCCAGGGGAGTCAGTCCACGTCTCGAGTGGGGCCATGCCCGTGCGTTTTCCTCCCGAGATTTAGCAGCTGTGTCACGCTTCCCTTCGCGTGGATCAAGGGATCTGTGGCTTTCCCTCGAGGCTTTCCCACGAGGCTTTTCACGAGGCTTTCCCACAATGCTGTCCCACGTGCCACCGTGGTGTGAGTCGATCCTCGGCTTGAAAGTCGAGGCAGTGCAGGGAAAACAGGTTTCCCTGGAATGGACTGAGACATCTGGGGGACTCTGGGAATGGTGGCACGACCCTGGAGTTCCTCTCGCCTTTCCTGTGGAGAGGGCCTCCTGTTGAGATGCGACGGGAATGCCGGGAATTCTTTCCCAAACACGCAGGGAAAGGATCCCGCCTTTCGAGCTAGGAGGCGGAATCGGGGCTCCTCTGGATGTGGGCGGGACTCTCGTGCTTCCTCTCGAGTCGAGACGGGTATGCGGGGGAATTTCTTGAGTTGCAGCAAGGGTGTGAAGGACCCTTTGGAAGTTCCAGAGGTTAGGTGTGATTAGCCTCGAGACGCCTCAGCGGCAATGGGCCTCATCTCGCCTGGAGGGGAGAACCTCCTGGATTTTCTCGAGTTGCGGCAGGTGCTCTCGACTTACGACGGGGACCTTAGGGACCCGCTCTGGAGGCCTCAGGAAAGGCCAGTCCCCATTCGACTTCCTTGGGGGCCTCTCGGGATTCCTCTCCCGTCGATGCCGGGGCCTAAGACCTTGTGTGGAGTCGGTGCCGGAACCTGAGGATTTCTCTCCAGTGCTGACATGGATCTTGGGGTACTTCTGGAGTCTCTCCTGGGGAGTCAGTCCTCGTCTTGAGTGGGGCCATGCACGTGCGCTTTCCTCCCGAGCTGTAGCAGCAGTGCCACTCTTCCCTTCACGTGGATCAAGGGATCTGTGGCTTTCGCTTGAGGCTTTCCCACGAGGCTTTCCCACGAGGCTTTCCCACAGGGCTGTCCCACGTGGAACCATGGTGAGAGTCGATCCTCGGCTTGAAAATCGTGGCAGTGCAGGGAAAACAGGTTTCCCTGGAATGGACTGAGACATCTGGGGGACTGTGGAAATGGTGGCACGACCCTGCAGTTCCTCTTGCCTTTCCTGTGGAGAGCGCCTCCTCTTGAGATGCGACGGAAACACCGGGAATTATTTCCCAAACACGCAGGAAAAGGATCCCCCGACTCGAGCTAGGAGGCAGAATAGGGGCTCCTCTGGATGTGGGCGGACTCTCGTGCTTCCTCTCGAATGGAGACGGGTATGTTGGGGAACTTCTTGAGTTGCAGCAAGGGTGTGAAGGACCCTTTGGAAGTTCCAGAAGTTAGGTGTGATTAGCCTCAAGACGCCTCAGCGGAAATGGCCCTCTTCTCATCTGGAAGGGAGAACCACCTGGATTTTGTCGAGTTGCGGCAGGTGCTCTCGACTTACGACGGGGACCTCAGGGACCCGCTCTGCTGGCCTCAGGAAAGGCCAGTTCCCATGCGAGTTGCTTGGGGCCTCTCGGGATTCCTCTCCCGTCGATGCCGGGGCCTAAGACCTTGTGTGGAATCGGTGCCGGATCCTGAGGATTCCTCTCCAGTTCTGACATGGATCTTGCGGTACTTCTGGAGTCTCCCCAAGGGAGTCAGTCCTCGTCTCGAGTGGGGGCATGCACGTGCGCTGTCCTCCTGAGCTGTAGCAGTAGTGTCATGCATCCCTTCGCGTGGATCAAGGGATCTGTGGCTTTCCCTCGAGGCTTTCCCACGAGGCTTTCCCACGAGGCTTTCCCACGAGGCTTTCCCACAGGGCTATCTCACGTGCCACCGTGGTGTGAGTTGATCAGCTTTTTGAAAGTCGAGGCAGTGCAGGGAAAACAGGTTTCCTTGGAATGGACTGAGACATCTGGGGGACTCTCGGAATGGTGGCACGACCCTGGAGTTCCTCTCGCCTTTCCTGTGGAGAGCGCCTCCTCTTGAGATGCGACGGGAACACCGGGAATTCTTTCCCGACCACGCACTGAAAGGATCCCCCGTCTCGAGCTAGGAGGTGGAAACGGGGCTCCTCTAGATGTGGGCGGGACTCTCGTGCTTCATCTCGAGTGGAGACGGGTATGTTGGGGAACTTCTTGAGTTGCAGCAAGGGTGTGAAGAACCCTTTGAAAGTTCCTTAGGTTAGGTGTGATTAGCATCGAGATGCCTCAGCGGAAATGGGCCTCAGCTCGCCTGGAAGGGAGAACCTCCTGATTTTCTCGAGTTGCGGCAGGTGCTCTCGACATACGACGGGGACCTCAGGGACCCGCACTGGTGGCCTCAGGAAAGGCAAGTCCCAAGCGAGATGCTCGGGGCCTCTCGGAATTCCTCTCCTGTCGATGCTGGAGCCTACGACCTTGTGTGGAGTCGGTGCCGGAACCTGAGGACACCTTTCCAGTGCTGACATGCATCTTGGGGTACTTCTGGAGTCTCCCCAGGGGAGTCAGTCCTCGTCTCGAGTGGGGGCATGCACGTGAGCTTTCCTCCCGAGCTGTAGCAGCAGTGTCACGTGTCCCTTCACGTGGATCAAGGGATCTGTGGCTAGCCCTCGAGGCTTTCCTTCGAGGCTTTCCCACAGGGCTGTCCCACGTGCCACCGTGGTGTGAGTCGATCCTCGGCTTGAAAGTCGAGGCAGTGCAGGGAAAACAGTTTTCCCTGGAATGGACTGAGACATCTGGGGGACTGTGGGAATGGTGTCACGAACCTGGATTTCCTCTCGCCTTTCCAGAGGAGAGCGCCTTCTCTTGAGATGCGAAGGGAACGCCGGGAATTCTTTCCCGACCACACAGGGAAAGGATCCCACCTCTCGACTATGAGGCGGATTCAGGGCTCATCTGGATGTGGGCAGGACTCCTGTGCTTCCTCTCGAGTGGAGACGGGAATGTCGGGGAATTTCTTGAGTTGCAGCCAGGTTGTGAAGAACCCTTTGAAATTTCCAGAGATTAGGTGTGATTAGCTTCCAGACGCCTCAGCGGAAATGGGCCTCATCGCCCCTGGAGGGGAGAACCTCCTGGATTTTCTCCAGTTGAGGCAGCTGCTCACAACTTACGACCTCCCGGGACCTGCTCTGGTGGCCTCAGGAAAGACCAGTCCCCATGGGAATTGCTCGTGGCCTCTCGGGATTCCTCTCCCGTCGATGCCGGGCCTAAGACATTGTGTGGAGATGGTGCCGGAACCTCAGGATTCCTCTCCAGTGCTGACATGGATCTTGAGGGACTTCTGGAGTCTCCCCAGGGAAGTCAGTCCTCGTCTTCACTGGTGGCATGCACGTGCGCTTTCCTCCCGAGCTGTAGCAGCAGTGTTACCCTTCCCTTGGCGTGGATCAAGGGATCTGTGGCTTTTCCCTCGAGGATTTCCCACGAGGTTTTCCCACGAGTCTTTCCCACAGGGCTGTCCCACGTGCCACCGTGGTGTGAGTCGATCCTCGCTTGAAAGTCGAGGCACTGCAGGGAAACCAGGTTTCCCTGGAATGGACTGAGATATCTGAGGGATCTCTGGCAATGGTGGCATGAACCTGGAGTTCCTCTCGCCTTTCCTGTGGAGAGCGCCTCCTCTGAGATGCGACGGGAACCCCAGGAATTCTTTCCCGACACACAGTGAAAGGATCCCTCGTCTCGAGCTATGAGGGAGAAAAGGGGCTCCTCTGGATGTGGGCGGGACTCTCGTGCTTCCTCTCGAGTGGAGACGGGTATGTCGGGGAACTTCTTGAGTTGCAGCAAGGGTGTGAAGGACCCTTTGGAAGTTCCAGAGGTTAGGTGTGATTAGCTTCGAGACGCCTCAGCGGAAATGGGCCTCATCTCGGCTGGAGGGGAGAACTCCTGGATTTTCTCGAGTTGTGGCAGTGCTCTCGACATACGACGGGGACCTCAGGGACCCGCCACTGGGGGCCTCAGGGAAGGCCAGTCCCCATGCGAGTTGCTCGGGGCCTCTCGGGATACGTGTCCCATCGATGCGGGGTCTAAGACCTTGTGTGGAGTCGGTGCCGGAACCTGAGGATTCCTCTCCAGTGTGACATGGGTCTTGGGGTACTTCTGGAGTCTCCCAGGGGAGTCAGACATCGACTCGAGTGAGGGCAGGCACGTGCGCTTTCCTCCGAGCTCTAGCAGCAGTGATACGCTTCCCTTCGCATGGTTCAAGGGATCAGTGCTTTCCTCGAGGCTTTCCACGAGGCTTTCCCACGAGCCTTTCCCACAGGGCTGTCCCACGTGCCACCGTGGTGTGAGTCGATCCTCGGCTTGAAAGTCGAGGCATTGCAGGGAAAACAGGTTTCCCTGGAATGGACAGAGACATCTGGGTGACTCTGGGAATGGTGGCACGAACCTGGATTTCCTCTCGCCTTTCCTGTGGAGAGCGCCTCCTCTTGAGATTCGATGGGAACGCCGGGAATTCTTTACCGACACGCAGGAAAGGATCCCTCTCTCGAACTAGGAGGCGGAATCGGGGCTCCTCTGTATGTGGGAGGACTCTCGTGCTTCCTCTCCACTGGAGACGGGTATGTCGGGGAGTTTTCTTGAGTTGCAGCAAGGTTGTGAAGGACCCTTTGGAATTTCCAGCAGGTTAGGTGTGATTAGCCTGGATATGGCAGCAGCGGAAATGGGCCTCATCTCGCCTGCAGGGAAGAAACAACCTGGATTACCTCCAGTTGAGGCAGGTGCTCAGAACTTACGACTGGGACCTCAGGGACCTGCTCTGGTGGCCTCAGGAA